>NW_016805334.1:2160422-2170762 GCF_001698545.2 Rhinopithecus bieti
AAAAAAGTCCTAATTTTTAGCTACACAGGTCATCTAGTCAAAAGAATATGCTCTTCAGTCTCCCCTGCAGTTAGGCATAGCCAAATGATTGCAGTCTGGTGAATGATATATAAAAAGACATGTTGTGTGCAACTTTTGGGAAGTGCCCTCAAAGGGAGAGATGCACACTTCTCTTCTTCTTCCTTCTGCCTGGAAGGTGGACATGATGCCTGGGACTTGAGCAGCCACTGTGGAATACAACGCAAATGATGACAGGGCAGCGAGCTAGCATATCTAGTCCCTGATGACCATGGAGCACTGTATCAGTCCTGGATTGCCTTCCCTTGACTTTCTTTTTTTTTTTTTTAAATAAATGTTATAGTGCATATTTGAGATTTACAACATGATGTTATGGCCTTGACTACTATTATGTGTGAAAGGAAAACTACTTCCATCTCATTTAAGCCTTTGTTTGTTTGTTTAGGCCATGCTACTACATGCAGCCAAAGCTAATCTTCACAGATACAGCTCCTTTTTATAGCTCATTACAGTTCTCTTAAGTTACTAAAAATTTGTAAGGTGAGAAAAGCTGCGACAGATTGTCTCAGAGACCTAAAACTTAGAAATTTGTTGACATACCGAGATATAGCTAATAGCCCCCCTTTTGTACAAAAACCTATAAAACAACAACAACAAAACACACTTAAATTGAATGGCCAAAGAAATAAGGCATAAAAAAAATGAGAAAAAGCCTAAATAAAAGAAGTTTCCTGAGGAGGGAAAATGATTTGACAGTTTTAAATTCTTTCTCATCTCAGAAGTTCTCTAAAACACAAACCCAGACTGACTTTCTGACGCTTGATAATAAACATGGCACATGAACTCACCTTCAGGTTCTCAGCAATCACTAGTGCTGACACTAATTCTATTATTTCATGACTTAAAAAACCAATGCAAGGCAGCAGCCATTTCCTATTTCACTAAGTGAGCTGAAGCCCTCAGCTGGTGCATATCACACTGTAAGATGTGTGAAAAACTGATACCCACAACATAAATCACCATTCCTTTCTCTCCTGAGACCAGGAACATGATCCAATATATGTATAAGGGCTGTCAGAAACATACCGTTCAGTGCTAGAAAAATAATCTAACACCACCTCCCAGACACAAAATGTTACTCTTCAAAACATTTTTTAAAAGCACTGTACACCTTTCTTCAAGCGGCTAACTAAAGGCAGTTAACTAATTAACTGGCTACTCCGTAACAGTGGACTCTTCAAAAAAAATCCAACGCAATTGTCAACACTGTTGACATTTCTTTAGAAAGATGATTTGTGTATAGGATATAATTTTCCAGCAAAGAGTCTTGGGGTCGGTCAACAGGATCTGTGAACTCTGGTTTACTCCTCTATAAAGCAAAGGACCTTTCATTCTGATCATGAGTAAGTAGTTCTACGGCTAGAAATAACAAGGGTGCTTTGGATGACTTATGCCATTTTGTGAGAATAAAAGTAGATTTGGGCTTAGATCCGGCAGGAAGTTAAAAAAAATAGCAGTTAAAATGTTTGGTTTTAAATTTGTGCTTATCTTTTTCTAGATCAGTCATGGTGAATATATGGCACTTTATTCACTCTGCTTCCCTTGAACACCCCTGGAAAACATTGTTCATCTGGACTCCTGCTTACTGAGTCCAGATGTAATCAGGATACTTCTCAATAGAGCATGCTAATTAGTTACTACCAACCAATTGGCTTTGACATGTAAATTATTATTAGTTAGCTCTGCTCCAATGCTTGCAAGTTTGGTGAAAGTTATTTTATCCAATGCAATTGGGCAGTGAGTCAAGGCCTTACTGTTGCAAATGACTCTGCTGAAGCTCCAGTCATCACACTGGCTTAAAACAGGGTCACATTACCTCATGCATGATTTCCACTTTCAGTCTCTTTCAAGTGGAGTAAAAACCTGAAGACACCTGTAAAGCAAGCTAAGTTCAGAATCCTTTCGAAGTTTTTTATGATTTTCCCACGAGCTTTAACTTCACTTTGTCCATACCTAGTACCTCCGCAATATTTTTTTAGGGCTCACCTTTATGAGGTTTTACGAAGGTATTCAACTTGGTTTTCATAAAAACAATTTTTTATCTTTGTGAGCTCATATTTCATCAGCTTATGTAATATTTAATAAAATTGCATAATTAAAATAACTAGGTGTGAACAGGTTTGGGGACTGTATTAGTCCATTCTCACACTGCTAATAAAGATACACCCAAGACTGGGTAATTCATAAAGGAAAGAGGTTTAATTGACTCACGGCTCAGCATGGCTCAGGAGATCTCACGAAACACACAATCATGGTGTAAGGTGAAGCAAACACGTCCTTCTTCACACAGTGGCATCAAGGAGAAGTGCAGGGTAAAGCAGCGGGTGGGGGAGAGGGGAAAAGCCCCTTATAAAACCATCATATCTCGTGAGAACTCACTGACTATCACGAGAACAGCATGAGGGTGACTGCCCCCATGATTCAATTACCTCCCACTGGGTCCCTCCCACAACACATGGACATTATGGGAACTACAGTTCAAGATGAGATTTAGGTGGGGACACAGCCAAACCATATCAGAAACAATTCTAACTGAATCTCAGGAGGCATACAGCAAACCAGGGGGAGCAGAACGCATGAGTGTAGGCACTGATGCTGAGCTTTCAGCTTGCCTGACGCTTAGTCAAAAATCTTCTACAGCTGGAAGGGAGTGTGGGCGGATCCTCTGAGTCAGTTAAATGGAGGTCAGCTGGAGATGCCACCGCCAGACAGAAGCTGCTAATTCCCACTACAGATAATACTATGAGTCATGAATGTGATGACATCATGAATGTAAGAATAAACTTCATTGCTTTTTTTGCTTTTTGTAAAATTGTGGTAAAATATGTTTAACATAAAAGTTACAATTTTAACACTTTCTGAGTGTGTGACCCAGTGGCATTAAGTAAAGTCACATTACTGTGTAACCATCACCACTATCCATCTCTAGAACTTTCTCATCATCCCAAACGGATATTCTATCTCCCTTAAATGCTAACTCCCCATCCCCTCCTCCCACCAGCGCCTGGCAACCACCATTCTACTTTTTATCTCTACGAATTTGGTGATCCTAGGAACCTCATACAAGTGCAACATATATTTGTCCTTTTGTGTCGGACTTATTTCACTGAGCATCGTGGCTTCAAGGTTCTTCATGCTGTCTCACTGGCTTTTAGAAGGCTTTCCCTAGACACTTTCCTCCTCAGACCATACTATCATAGCCCTGAGTCTGCCATATACTCACGTGGAGGCCATTTTGAGGTTGCTTTTCTTCCTTTAGCCTCTTGGAAAGTGGCAATCATCCCCCCCAAGTGTGAGTGCCAGTGCCTTTCATGGAGCTGAAAGCCTTTCATGGTGGGCGTTTCATGAAGACCACCCCACAGGTCCCCAGACATGGTTTCTGGGCCTCATTTTGTCCTTCCCAAGGTTCTAGGATTTTCCAATATCTATTAAATCTTCTGTAACAATCCATTCAAATACACAAGTTTGGCTATTCAAATTACTTTTTCCAAAAGTACTTTAAAATGCATTAAGTTATTAATTGCCTGCTGGCACTTTAATCAAATGGGAAAATTGACATAGCCAGAGGCATGTAATTTTGTGGAAAGAAAATTTATTTAAGAAGAAACAGCAGCTCTTACTGCTTAATTTAAACTGAGAAAACTGTGGAAAATCAACTGCTATGGAAAATTAATAAAACATTTCCAGCTGCAAACAGTGACTAATTGTACAAGATGAAGACTGCCCGGAATTAATAACTTACAGTCTTCTGTGTGAAGAACCCCCCACCACTTCAATTTACTGGGAGATTAAATTACTTCTAAGTTTGCCATATTAAAACAGAACATGAATAAAATGTTAGTGAACGCACATCTATTATTTACTGTCTGTGATATGGATATAATTATTTCCAAACAACTACAATGTGACGTGACCAGTAATATTTAAATGACTCTTTTAGTAAGAGAATCTACTGCAACATTTTTTTGCATGAAGAAGAAAAACCTTCTTTTGCTTCTAAAGTAATAAAATGATGCGTAGTGGAGTTCTCCAGATGGTGTGCCCCTGTCCCCGATGGACTGAAATGTGCTCAGTGTCCCAGCTTACACTTTTTCTTCTCTGAATCAAGTATTGCTTCAGGAAAGCATGTGCAGAAGGAAATATTAGCTACTCCTTCATGAGCCTTGACCTTAAATGGAAGCTGATCCCACTGCCCACAGGAAACCAAGGCAGATGCTTAAAGGCTTCTCCTGGTGCCTGGTATGACCATGAGCACATGTGCCTAACAGGAGATACCTTAATGGGAGGCAGAAGGGAGGGCCATTCCTCTTTCCCAAGGAAATAGGATTCATACAAAGGGGACACACATCATCACAAGCCCCCTCAGCCTTATGAGTATGTCTCTAAGTTTGCTCAAGACATTGCATTGTCTTGTAGGCCCTGGTTTCCTTGGCAATAATATGAAGATTCAATAACATAAACAAATTGTGTTACTTTTCTGTCTTTGCTGCCAAGATGGGATTATTCTCTTGTCCCAGAAAGCCACCAGGAAGGTCTGTCCATTTTCCTAGTGCACTCAAACTCTCTGAGACCCTGAGAAGCAAGAGGTTATAAGAGGACATCCTTCAAGAAGGAAAGGTCTTTTCAAGAGTGAGACACAAGAAAAAGAAATTCAGAAAACTAAGAGCTCTGTTTGCTCAGGGTGGTGGGATGTTTTAGGTTTGTTTAGTTTTTGTTTGTTTGTACAATTTTAAGAATTAGAAAATAACTCCAGAAATCAAGAGGAAATGAGCTATTTTGATTGATGTGTTTGTAGAGGAGAGATATAAAAGATGGAGATTTTCTCAGGAGAGAGGCACTGCCTCCTTCGGCTGTTTATCCCTTAATGCACACACAGAGGGTACATTCAGCCTCTTGCTATTTGATATTGCTGGCAGGAAGGTCTGAGTATTGGCCTGGAGAGAATAAAAGGCATGTTGTTTAAAAATGCAGAGGCTTAACCTGAAGCATAACTGGTTTGAGGCTTACCACAGAAGTTATCTGGACATATCATTTGATTTCCAGGTTTTAAATGTAATTCTAAACAAGATCTGGCCACACAGCCTTCCACTGTATGACACAGAGCAACTTTATCTGCCACCAAATGCCATTCAGGCTTAATGCTGTAGAAGTGAATTGTATAAATTGGGGCATTCTTTGAGGCCCTAAAGCATTAGTGCCTCTCAGAGGACGAAAGATGAAGCCTGCTACCTCCTCCCCGTCACTCAGGGAAGAAACCTGCTAGCTTCTTCCTCTCTGTTTGGATTCATTTTGGTTTTCCTTTTTTAGAAACACTTAAGGCTTGCTTTAGCGAGCCGAGCCTTATCCACGGGTCACATGGGCAGCTGCAGATACTGTTGGATTTGAGGAGTCATTGGGAAGATTCCTTGACCTGGAAAGCCTCTCCTTCCTGCTGCAAATGCAAGACATCCTTGCAAAGTGAGAGACTGTGTGTCTTATGTCTCATTTTGCAATAAGGCTCACAGTGCAAATACATAAGAGGAAATGAAGTGATTTGGGCTTTGCTAGAGATGGTATAAAGCAGGATTTGAACCAATGATCAGTAGACCCTGAAGGGAAAGAGACAGTGGAAAAGGGCACTTGAAGGGAGAATGGGGAGATAGATTCCAAGGTCAGAGTGCCTTGGTCTAGAGCAGCCCACACTGGTGAACCGACCTGTCCTCTCCCCTTCACACATCATTTCACATGTGGAGTTTGTCCTAGCCTTGAATTGAAAGTGGACATTTTTAAAAATGCATCTTTCCTCCAAAGAGTGTCTACTACACAGTGTCTCTCTCTGAACCCCCTTCAGTCAGACCCTCTTATTCCTGTTGCTCCTTCAGAACTGCCTTTGTCAAGGTCATCATGACCTTGTTGCCAAATCCAGTGGTCAACTCCAGGTGCTCCTGTTATATGCCTGAGGCGAACATGTGATCCCAAACATTTGATCTTTCTTTCCTTCTTGAAACGCTTTCTGTACCAGTGACCAGGAGGCCACACTCTTCTGTTTCCTACCTCCTGATCACTCTTTAGTCTAGTTTTTTTTTTTTTTTTTTTTTTAAGACAGAGTCTCGCTGTGTCACCCAGGCTGGAGTGCAGTGGTGCGATCTGGGCTTACTGCAAGCTCCGCTTCCCGGGTTCATGCCATTCTCCTTTCTCAGCCTCCCGAGTAGTAGCTGGGACTACAGGCGCCCACCACCACGCCCGGCTAATTTTTTGTTTTTTTCGTAGAGACGGGGTTTCACCATGTTAGCCAGGATGATCGCGATCTCCTGACCTCGTGATCCGCCCACCTCGACCTCCCAAAGTGCTGGGATTACAGATGTGAGCCACTGCTCCTGTCCTTTCCTTAGTCTACTTTTAACCACCTCATGTACAATATAGTATTTGCTTTTCATCCCTTTCGCCACAATGATAATGTAACCCTATAAAGGTATAGAGTTCTGTGTCTTGTTCGTGCAAACCTCATACATGATAAGCAGTTATTAAATATTCATGCAATGTTGGAGGAATAAAATGGTTTAGAACACTCAGTTTAAAGCAATGTAGGAATGCTTTTTACAAGGTATGTGAAATTAATACAGTGGAATTATATCTTGCATAGAGATTAGACTCTAAAGTTAGCTTTTAAGGAGTAACTCTCATACAGTCAAAATCAGACTTAAAATCTCTTGAAAGGGGCCTTGCTGAATTCCAGTTTACCAATTTCTGAATAAGCCCAACCTAGACAATCTCACCTCCAGAATTGGAATAGGAATTGCTGTTTCTTAGTTGAGTACCAGATGATGTTGTTGGCTCGAATTAAGAGCCATGATGTACAAAACTATCTACTTAAAACACCTGCCTCTCACACTTGGTATGGCAGCACTCACACACTCTGGCCATCACAGGAAAGTAGGTTCCCTGCTTCAGTCTCCTGGTCACACGTACTGCAGGGCTTGTGTGCCATGAGTCACATGGTAAGAGAAAATACCTGGCATTCTCAAACTCGAAGTTCTGAGCTCTTGGAGTTGAATGCATCTGTGTTCAATGGCACATATAGACAACTCCACTGTGTGAAGATTTGCCAGTGTCTCTTAACTGTGGCTGGACACTAGAATCATCTATGGAACCGTAAAAAAATATACAAGACCCCACTCCAGACTTACTCTATCAGAATCCCCAGGGATAAAGGCCAAGTCTCTTAACTGTTTATTTCTTAAAGTTTGATAACAGAGTTTGATGCATAGGGAGAATCGAGAGTCACTGCTAGGGTATTTGATTGTGTTTTCATGATCACAAGTGGACTTGACATCATTTGATTTTAATGATTTCTTGGTCTGTCTTATGTCAGAGGGCATTCTTGTTTTAGAAAACACAGTTCAAATTATTGCTCTATATTACTATGGGGTCCAGGTAGTGTATTTCTAGGCAAAATTAGAAAATAAGCATCTCCTACCTGTTAGGGTCCTTGTCCATGATGTCGCCTCGCTCCTACCCCATCAGTGCTTGAACACTGCCCATGGGCAGGGAAAGTCCGCTAAACCAAAGCATACTTCAGAAGTGTTCTCTTGGGTCAAACACTATGGATATTTCCTTCCCCCTCCTCTCCTCCAATCTCAACTTACCTTTTTCCATTCTCATTTAGCTAATTAGAAATTAGTCTCATAAGCCAACCCCATTATGGGCTAAATTGTGCCCTCTGCAAGCTCATAGATTGAAGCCCTAACTCGCATTCTAAGCCCTACCTTAGAATGAGACTGGATCTGGAGGTAGCGCCTTTGAAGAGGTGATTGAGTTAAAATGAGGCCATTAGGGTGGGCCCTGTTATGATATGTCTGGTGTCCTTATGAAAGGAAATTTGGACACGCAAAGAGACACCAGGAATGCACGTGCACAGAAAAAGTCCTTGTGAGATCACAGCAAGAAGGCAGCTACCTGCAAGCCAAGCAGAGAGACCACAGAAGAAACCAAACCGGCTGACACCTTGATCTTGGACTTCTAGCCTCCAGAACTGTCAGAAAATAAATTTCTGTCGTTTAAGCCACTCAGCCTGTAGCATTCTGTTATGGTATCCCTAGCAACCTAGTACACCTGTCAAGATGTTAACTACTGATAACTCAAGTCTTAAGTACAGACTGTTCAACTTGCGATTTTTTGACTTTATAATGGTTTGAAAGCCAAACTCATGCAGTGGGAGCTGTAAGTTCCCATACAATCCTTCTGCTTTTCACTTCAATATAGTATTTAATAAATTGCATAAGATGTTCAACACTTTAGTATAAAATAGGCTTTCTGTCAGATGATTCTGTCCATCTGTGAGTTAAAGTAAATATTCTAAGCACTTTTAAGGTAGGCTGGGCTAAGCTAGGATGTTCAGTAAGTTAAGTGTATTAAATGCATTTTCCACTTCTGATATTTTCAACTTAGGATGAGTGTATTGGTATTTAACCCCATTGTAAGTTGAGCATCTGTATTTGTCTCTATAAATTCTATTAAGAGGAAAAAATATCAGACAGAGACTTTGGCCTCAAGAAGCTTGCCGTGCATTGCCCCTGTGGGGTACTTGCATTTTATGGACGATTCTGGTTATTCTCCACTTGTCTTTCTGGAACCTCCCTCCATCCTACTCTGACCTGCTCAGTGCCCCCAGAGGCTGACTCCAGTGGACCAAATCACCTGGGTTCTCTTGTCCTCTTTGAGTTTGGTTTGGCCAATGAAAAGCACTAGCGAGAAATTGGAGGCAGATGAGAGAATTAGGTTATTTATTTCAGCCCCTCTCCAAGAAGGGTCAGCTTTTGTCAAGGGTTGGGTTCCTCCCTGGCTACAGCTTTCTCTAGGTTCTGTTATTTCTATTCCCCCTCCTTGTCCCTCCAGGCCTGTAGGTGGTCATGGCTTCCTGCTACTCCTGGCCCTCAGGTACTCTCTTCTCCTCTTGTTGATTTTCTTAATCCTGTCCACACCTCTATAAATAATCTCTTAATTAAGCTCCTTTTAATTATATCTCTTTGAGGGTGCTGTGCTTCTTTTGTTAGAACACTGACTGATAGACAGATAGAGGAGTATGATGAGAAAAACCAGCACTTTGGGGTCAGATAGCCCTGAATGTAAACACCAACCTCATCTGTGAATGGCAGGTCCTTTTATTTCTCTGATTCTCAGTTTCCCCATTTATGTAATGGAATAATACCACTTTTCTCACAGGGCTGCTGTGAAAATTTAAATAAGAGAATACATAGTGCCCAGCAAATATCAGGTGCTCAAAAATGATAGTACGGAAGTCGTCGTAGCAAAGTCACGTGCTGCGTCACAATATTTTGGTCAGGGACACACTACATGTACAGGGTTGGTCCCAGACAATTATAATGGAGCCGTCCTAATGGGTGTGACATTTTATGTCATTCAAACTATAGTTTTACTGTATCTTTTCTATGTTCAGATACACAAATACTTACCATTGCATTGCAATTGCCTACAGTATTCAGCACAGTAACATGCTGTACAGGTTTGCAGCCTAGGGGCAATAGGCCATGCCACACAGCCTCGGTGTGTAGGAGGCTATACCATCTAAGTTGGTGGAAGTACTCTCTATGATGTTCGCACAATAATGCAATGACCTAACAGCACTTTTCTCCAAGTGCATCCCCATTGTTAAGGGATACATGACCGTAATTTTATAAGACACTCAGAAATATGAAGCTTAAGCCCAAAGGAATGACTTTCTCTTGAGAAGGTTTCAAGTGCCACAGTAATTTCAAAGAGGAAATTGAGGCCCTGGCAGGTCCACTGTGGTGGGCAGAATTCTAACATGGCCCCCAAGTTTCCCAGCCCCTGGTATGCACGCGCACACACATGTGCGAGTGCGTTTACGCACACACACACTTTCTCTCAGTTATTCTATCGGACACTAATATAGGAAGTATTATTTATTTATCTATTTATTTTTTGAGATGGAACCTCATGGTTCTCACTCTGTTGCCTAGGCCGGAGTGCAATGGCGCAATCTCGGCTCACTGCAACCTCTGCCTCTCGGGTTCAAGAGATTCTCCTGCCTCACCCTCTCAAGTAGCTGGGATTACAGGCATTCACCACCACACCCTGCTAATTTTTGTGTTTTTAGTAGGATGGGGTTTTGCCATGTTGGCCAGGCTGGTCTCGAATCCCTGACCTCAGGTGATCTGCCCGCCTTGGCCTCCCAAAGTGCTAGAATTACAGGCGCGAGCCACCATGCCTGGCCTAATATAGATATTTTATATATATATATA
>NW_016805334.1:2173779-2177488 GCF_001698545.2 Rhinopithecus bieti
TTTTGAGACATAGTCTCTCTCTGTCGCCCAGGCTGGAGTGCAGTGGCCAGATCTCAGCTCACTGCAAACTCTGCCTCCCAGGTTTACACCATTCTCCTGCCTCAGCCTCTGGAGTAGCTGGGACTACAGGTGCCCGCCACCTCGCCTGGCTAGTTTTTTGTATTTTTTAGTAGAGACGGGGTTTCACCGGGTTAGCCAGGATGGTCTCGATCTCCTGACCTCGTGATCTGCCCGTCTCGGCCTCCCAAAGTGCTGGCATTACAGGCTTCAGCCACTGCGCCCGGCCTATAGATATTATTTTAAAGGGATTTTGCAGATATAATTAAGGTTCCATATCATATGACCTAAAGAGAGGGGGATTATCCAGGTGGGCCTTACCGAATCACCTGAGCCCTTTAAAAGCAGAGCATTTTCTCTGGTAGATCACAGAAGAGAAATACAGAGTTGTGTTCTAGCTGTCCTGAAAGACAGAAAATATCCAGGGTGTGAACCACCTGTGGGGGCTCACATGGCAAGGAACTGTGGGCAGCCTCTAGTTGTTCAGAGTGGTCCCCAGCCATCAGCTAGCAGGAAAATGGAGACTTCAGTTTTGTAACTGCAAGGAGATGAACTTTTCCAACAATCAGTGAGCTTGGAGAAGACTCCAAGCCCTGAATAAGAGCCTCAGCCTTAGCTGACACTAAGATTTCTGCCCAGTGGACCCTGACCTGCAGAAACTATGAGATGAAAATTTTTTTATGTTGTAAACCACTAAGTTTGTGGTACTTCATTTTACAGTAATAGAAAACTAATTCATTTCCCAACCACCATGCCAGCAAGTTTCTATTCTGACCACAAAGAAGATGCATTCTGGCCCCAGCTCAGTCACAGAATTGCTCCATTCCTCAGTTTTCCCATCAGCAATTGACACATCCCCACTCCCGCCTACATTTCCAGCTCACTTATCTTGAATGTTCACCCTCCAGGAACAAAGTTTCAAACAACGTTAAATAATAACAACCACACATCAGGCTTCTGCCCGTGCTGGGAAACAAAATAGTCTGCACAGCTATTGGCCAAAGGCATAAACAAGTGAAGAGAAACAACACGGAAGGATAGTTTCTGATTGCAAGTGAAATTTTTAGTAGGCTCACTTAATTTCAAGAGTGACAATGGCAGACTTTGGAAAGTTTCACAGTTCAAGATTAGAAAAAGAAAGGCTTACCAGAAGGCACATAAGTTCTTGCCTGTGCTGCTGGTGCCTTGAAAGCCACTATACTCTCAGCTTAAAGACACAGGTAGCACAAGGCCACCGTGCAAAAACCTAAAATCTTAAAGAAACAATTGAAGAAGATAAAGTATGTAGGGAAACATTGTTTATGTGATAGAGATGTGCCTTAAATAAAATGGAATTTGAATAGCTATTTTGGTACAACAGCAAGCATTAGCCCTAAGAATCCAGTTTACTCTTTAAGAAAATTTAAAAATCTGTATCTATCAGGGATTATAAATTATAAGGAAAGAATCTTATTTTGGTGGCATTTATAAGGGGTTTGAAAACGTGTTTTGGATGGGTTTTCATGATTTGGATATATTTTTTAAAACTTTTTCTTATGAACATTTAAGGGAATCTAAATTCCTTTCTGAATCTTCACTGTTCCTCTCTTGTTCTGTGGAATACTGTGGAAATTGAGCTTTTCAATACAGTGCTAAGGTCTTTGTTCCATCACGGGCCTAGTTATTACCATAGGTCATTACAAGAAGCCACAAATACATGATGAATAGCAAGGGTCTAAGAAACTAATATAACGTACATGCTTGGATGGGGATATATTCTTGCAAAGATATCTTTACATTTCAGTAATTAAGTGTGTCATATTAATTGCATGGCCCTTTCACAAAACCTTGCAAAAAAAAAAAAAAAAATACCAAGAACTTTTCCTCTTGATATCAGATTAAAACTGATTGCATAATTACATTACCTGGATAATTAAATACAAATTTAGTGGCCTCGGAACTGTATGATATTGTGGTTTCATTTTCTAATAGAATTATCCCGCCTTTGGTATAGAATTCTTGCTAAGCAATGGAGATCTAATTACTTAGTGACATGACATTAACTCCTCAGGGAACTTTCTTTGGAATAAAGGCTTAGATTAAAAATGATGCACAGAACTTCTTTCTCATTTCATTACTGGGATCCAAATCATAGGAATTAGAGATGTGAGAGATCGATTAGGCTTTCTTCTCTCTTATCTAGGGGCAGGGGAAGAGCATTCATCAGATATTGTTCTTCTGGGCTTGGTTAGGTCCAATTTAGATAGCAAAGAACCATTTCTTGATGTAATATATTGCTGGGATGAGTCCTTCCACCAGCCCCTGAAAGACATGTCATTACTCTTGCCTCACAGATCCTATGTAATGAGATCTGAGGACACCTTGTTTGTCAAGATCCAGGATGTTAATATGGCAATGTTCCCGACAGAACAATAATTAATTAATATCAAAAATAATTTAAGGCAGAACTAAAACAGGAATATCATCATATAAGGGGCACCTTCAAATGACTCTGTAGGATTTGAAGACCATCATCATTTGGTTTGATAAACAAACCTGGAAGCTCTTGCAGGTCAGAGCCCAAATCTTTTCATAGTTGTTGACACTTATGCTAGCTCTAACTCTCTTTGTGAAAGTGTTTTGATGAGGGCATGCAAAGAGACATCATCTGTCACCTCCACTAGTGGGAATGACCATGGAGAGCATATGCTTTTCACATTTGTAGTATGTGTCAGGTTATGGTGATAGCTCATGTGTCTGTGGCCATCTGGAGGTCAGCTAGGTAGCTTTGCTGACCTTGGTTAGGCTTGCTCACATGTCTGGGGGTTAGGCTAGCTGCAGGCTGATCCAAGCTGGTGAGACTGGGGTGACTCAGCTCTTGTCCTGTGGAAGGCTAGCCTCAGCACATCCCCATGTCGATGGCAGAAGTACAAGGGAGAGCAAAGGCAACGCACAAGCCCACTCAAACCTCTGCTTGCATTCTCTCTACTAACATTGCATTAGCCAAAGCAAGTTATGGCATAGGGTGTTAACATTCAGACTAACCTTCCCATGGTAGGAGGGCAAAGGTACATGACAAAGGACATGGATACAGGGAGGGACAAAAAGTTGGAGAGATAAAAAAATTGGAGACATAATTGCCATTTATTGCACAGCCTAACTAGCAACTTGAGATTTCCCTTTTGTTTTATCTGGAAAACATCCTTTATTTATTGTTACAGCATCTGGAGGATGACCTTAGATCATAGAGTAGGCTTAAATATGAGCCATTAAATGAGACATGTAGAAAAATTATGTAGTATCTTTATTATCTCTGAGTTCTCTAGTCAATTATTGAACTCAGTAGTTAGAAAGACCAATCTTGGGCCAGGTGCAGTGGCTCACGCCTGTAATCCCAGCACTTTGGGAGGCCGAGGCGTGAGGATCACCTGAGGTCAGGATTTCGAGAGCAGCCCGACCAACATGGTGAAAACTCGTCTCTACTAAAAAATACAAAAAAAGTATCTGGGCGTGGTGGTGCATACCTGTAATCCCAGCTACTTGGGAGCCTGAGGCAGGAGAATCACTTGAACCCAGGAGGTGGAGGCTGCAATGAGCCAAGATTGTGCCATTCCAGCCTGGGCCACAGAATGAGACTCTGTCTCAAAAATAATAATAATAATAATAATAATAA
>NW_016805334.1:2177600-2199334 GCF_001698545.2 Rhinopithecus bieti
AATAAAATAAAAAAAGAAAAATAAAGAGAGAAAGATCAATCCTGGATATAACTTAATTACATCTTACTTTTCTATCTTTACTAATCAGTAGCATCATTCCTCAGGAATAGCTGTCATAGTCTACTCAGGCTGCTAGAGGTGAAATTCGTTGGAGCTTTTTTCTCAGGCTCTGAATGCCTCCATAGATGTGGGAGCCCACTTTATATTTATGTTTCTCTAAGCACCTTTATTCTCTCTGGTGGGTGTGTATTTGCACAGATGGTTAATAGTCACTCTCATTTTCTGTAGAGCGTCTTTATAGCTTCTTTCATAGAGAATCATTTTAGTACTGGAATTACAAGGCTAATCAATTACTCTAGCCTGTTATTCCATTAAATATTACAAGTAGTTAAAATATCAAATTTATGCACAGATTTCTTTTCACTAAAACATGTTGAAACTACGAGTTTGGGTCTCCTCACACCCTAGTATATTTAATTCAGTCTTCCCTAAGTTGAAAGACTTGACTCATCTCAAGCCACGTTGAGGACTGGGATTGCTTAATGAACAGAAGTAATGGGCAGGATGGTGACTCGATCTTTGTCAATAATCCTGATAGAACATGCTGTTCCTACTTTATACTAATTGTATTTAAACATCCCCCTAAACAAGTGGTCTCAGATAGTCTGTTACCTGGGTTCAAGTTATATTATGACCTAAATCTTCTGTAAGCACAGAGTCTGAATACCCTCATCTCCACTCAGGAAAATCACTAGACTAGAATGTGGGAGGGGCAGCCAGCACTATATTCACGTTGTAAACGGCAATTCAATTGCAATAAAACATTATGTCAACATTAATTTAATGTTGTTAATTTGAATTTTATTGGTTTTGCAATTTGTTTGTAATTAGTAAATTTACTTTGGTTTTGTAATTGAATAAGAACTGCAACATAAGGAGTACATAACTAGTTTTATGTTCATACATGTTGAAGTAATATTATTATAAATGAAATTGAAGTCAACATCTGGGGAGCAGCGGGAGTTTTTTTTTTTTTCTTCTTTTTAAAGAGGTTTGTATAGCACTAGAGTCTGAGAAACTGTGATGGCACATTTATATACCAGTCCTATTTCCATTTCCTGCCCAGACAACTTAAGTATTTTAAAGGTAATTTGAGTGTAATCATTAAAAAATACATAGATATATGTATTTATATTCATGTAAAATATATATGTAAGTATATATGCATATGCAGGAGAGCTGAAAAATGCTTTGAACTCCTCAGAGATACATTATGTTTACATATGCATTATTATAAATAAAAGTAATTACATTGTATCAAAGTATATATACATTGTATCAGGGTATTAACAATAAAACCCAATGTGGCTAATCCTGACCCAGGACCGTAAGTCTATGCAGTAAGCTATACTAATGGAGTGGAGTTATTTTTCACTCATTAGAATATCTTGCTTTTTGTTTGCATTTCTCTCTTTCAGATTTTCAAGCCAAATGCAAGTACCGGGATGAAGCATGCAGTCCGTCTGCTCTGATGTAGGGAACTAAACAGCATTCCCTATTTCCCCTGCGTATTGTCACTGCTCTACATCTGAGTGATGGGAACTTGGGAGGTGCTCAAATGAGTGTCATTTGATGGGGAGATGCCTGGTGCCAAGTCTTGAAAAACAAACAAGAAAAAATCTTCTTGCTCTGATCCTCTTAACCTGAAGTTCTTACCCTGGAGAGGACTCTGGGAGCTGGGGTGTGGAGGGTGAGGGGGTGGGGAGAGGAGGAGAAAAAGGCCTTTCCGTGTAAGAGGAAAGCAAATTGAAAGTCACCGAGGGGTGTGCCTCAAGGCAGTTTGTAAATCCACTTCCTTTGTCATAACAAGAACAAATCCCACCTTTGAAGTTTTTCCTTCTTGTTACAAGGGGAATGTCTTTTGTTTAATCCATTTTAGCCCTTAATACTTGACCTGGATCAATCCTGTTGGTTAGATTACACAGCATTCATGCTGATTTTAAACTGGCCTGGGGGTGGGTGGTGGGACAGGTTCTGTTTCATTGGTGTGAGAATCTCAAGAATAATCAACATATATACCTAGTTCATTTTTACTTTGAATAACAAACTGTCCTTTTATATTTAAATGCATAATTATAATGAGCATTGTTAAACAGATTTTGATGTGTTCTATGAGTGGTGTATTTTGAATGGTCTCTTAAAACTAATTCTTTTCATTTATTCACAGTAGGGTAAGAGACTGATTTTCATCACGTGGCAGATCATGTCTTCAATTAAAATCAAGAACCACTTTTCTCTGAGGCCCCACATCAAATGTGAGTGTAAGTACAAATTTTTCCAGCAGTAGGAGACACTTAACTGCTCAACCCCAAGGCTGAGCATCATCTCTTTTTCACAGGGATCTGATCACTGGATAAGAGAAAACAAGAAAAAACAAAACAAAATACAAACAGCAAAAAAACCCAAAACTTGTTTATAAAACTCAACCCCATTCCTCAAACTCTGAAAGAGTTTTCATTCCATTTCTTACAAGAATTCTCAAAGTGGGTGACAGCAAAGGTGAGGATCCCTCTGCATAAACCTCAAAAGGACCATTTGTTAATTAGGTATCTTTCTAGGCAAGTGGCTATTAATTGATTCTTAACAATACACATTGTTTCTCAAATCCCTTCAGCTTGCCTGAGTGCTAAGAAAACTTCCCAGAAAACCGAATGGATGGCTAAGCAGGGAGGAGGAGAGATGGAGCAGGTTGTAATTATCAGCAGGACTTTTCACTTACCTTTTGTCCCAAAGGAACGCAAACTTCATGACTTCTCACCAGCCAGTTGTGTCTTTGAAAAAGCTAAACGCATAGGAATGACCAGAAAACATCCCAGTGAATAGGGCAGGAAATGTATATTTGATACTTGTGTGAAAAAGAAAATAATGTGCCATCAGCCAAACTGCAAGACAGGTTGGCTACTGGCTTCTTCGTTTTGGCTTGTGTTTGCTCTGCGAGGCTCCCCAAGCTTTGCAAGGGCAGAAGCCATGATTATTAATCTCACTAGTCACAAATTACATCACAGAGCTTGGGGCTTTGTAAAGTCTCAAAATAGGTTTACGATGATGAATTGACATTGAGAGCACATTGGGTGCTCCTCCCTATAAAGGTGAAACTATCTTAGCTTTGTCATCAATAATCACACCAAGTAAAGAATGTAGAATATGCCACTTTTCCTCTTTAACAATCAGGAGAGAGAAGTATTATTTAAGTTATGGTATTTGAGAATTGAAATTACTCATTGATGTTGTCAGAAGCGTTTGAACCAGAGTGACTCCATCTTGAGAAGGGGCTGGGGAAAATAAGGCTGAGACCCACTGGGCTGCATTCCCAGGAGGTTAAGGTGTTCTTAGTCATGGGATGAGATAGGAGGTCAGCACAAAGTACAGGTCACAAAGACCTTGCTGATAAAAGGATGTGGTTAAGAAGCTGGCCAAAACCACCAAAACCAAGATGGGGATGAAAGTGACCGCTGGTCATCCTCACTGCTCATTATACACTAATTATAATATAGTAGCACCAGGTTTATGACAGTTTACAAATGCCATGACATCTGGAAGTTACCCTATATGGTTTTAAAGGAGGAGGAACCCTCAGTTCCAGGAATTGTCCACCCCTTTCCTGAAAAACTCATGAATAATCCACCCCTTGTTTAGCATATAATCAAGATATTACCATAAAAATAGCCAACCAGGCCTGGCGTTGTGGCTCACGCCTGTAATGCCAGCACTTTGGGAGGCTGAGGTGGGCAGATTACTTGAGGTCAGGAGTTTGAGACCAGCCTGGCTAAAATGGGGAAACCCCGTTTCTACTAAAAATACAAAAAATTAGTCAGGCATGGTGGTGCACACCTGTAATCTCAGCCATTCAGGAGGCTGAGGCAAGAGAATCGCTTGAATCCCGCAGGCGGAGGTTGCTGTGAGCCAAGATTGCACCACTGCACTCCAGCCTGGGTGACAGAGCAAGACTCTGTCTCAAAACAAAACAAAACAAAACAAAACAAAACAAAAACAGCCAACCAGCAGCCCTGAGCGGAGCAGCCATTCTTTTATTCCTTTATTTTCTTAATAAACTTGCTTTCACTTTATGATATGGACTCACCCGGAATTCATTATTGTGCCAAGAACCCTCTCTTGGAGTCTGGATTGGGACCCCTTTTTGGTAGCAATGTTAAATTAACTCATTTATTCCCATGGCACTTTTTCATCTCCATCTTTCACACTGGCAGTTGGAACATAATATTGCTGGCAGGAGATAGAAAATATATGAAGTGATCCTGAGAGATGATGGAGTTCAGGACACACTACCCCAAAATATGGCACTTTGACATTTGAGAAAACAGCAAAAGCAGGGAGGCTTCCCTGACCTTCTCCTGTTCTTCTCCCTTGAGGCAGAAACAGGCCATAAAAGAACTCTCTGATTTTCCTGTAAAGTAGGAATAAGACTCTCATTCCAGAGGTCCTCCCTACACCTGGAAGAAAGGATTGGAAATACAGAGACACAGAGATGAATCTGAACAAACAGGCATTGCCATGTTCCCCCAGTTAATGTGACCATTAGATCACATCTTTTGTCCTCCAATCAAACTTCTACATGTTCTTAAAAATACAATTTCCCCTGTTTCTTTGGGTCTTCATTTCTGAAGTCTCCTAAGTCACGTAAAACTGATATCAAATAAATGTGTTATGCTTTTCTTTTGTTCATCTGTCTTTTATTATAAGGGTCTCAACCATGAACCTTGTGATGGGTAAGGAAAAGATATTACCTTTTTTTTTTTTTTGAGATGGAGTCGCGTTCTGTCACCTAAGCTGGAGTGCAGTGGTACAATCTCGGTTCACTGCAATCTTCACCTTCCAGGTTCAAGAGATTCTCCCACCTCAGTCTCCCGAGTAGCTGGGATTACAGGCACATGCCACCACGTCTGGCTAATTTTTGTATTTTTAGTAGAAGCTGGGTTTCAGCATGTTGGCCAGGCTGGTCTCGAACTCCTGACCTCAGATGATCTGCCCACCTCGGCCTCCCAAAGTGCTGGGATTACAGGCATGAGCCAGTGCCCGGCCTCCAAGATAATTACTTTTTATCCCCTACAGAGACAAAGCAGAACATCTTAGCTCATTCTCTTAATCATATGAATTAGATTTCAAAGTTGCCAATTTATCTTAATATAAAAATAAATGCAGGTACAGAAATTGATAAGCTGATCCTAAAATTCATAGGAAAAGCAAAGGACTCAGAATAGCCAAAACTTTCTAGAAAAAGAACAAAGAGGACTCACACCTTCCTGAGTTCAAAACTTGCTACAAAGTTGCAGTAATTAAGACTGTGTGGTGCTGGCATAAGGCTAAGCAGATTGTGATGGTCAATTGTATGTGTCAGCTTGGCTAGGCAATAGTCTCCTGTTACTCAATCAAACACTAATCTAGGTATTGCTGTGAAGGTATTTTGTAAATGTGACAAAATCTATAATCAGTTTACTTTAAGTAAGGAAGATTATCCTAGATAATCTGGGTGGGCCTGAGTCAATCAGTTGAAAGGACTTAAGAACAGAACTGAGGTTTCCCTGGAGAAGAAGAAATTCCACTTGTGGACTGAGAGTTGTGCCTGAGAGTTTCAGCCTGCCCTTCCTGACAATCTTAGGCTTGTCACAATTGTATAAGCCAATTCCTTGCAATAAAACTTGTTCTCTTTCTTCCTTCCTGTATCTATCTGTGTGTGTGTGTGTGTGTGTGTGTGTGTGTGTGAGTAATTGATTCTCTTTCCCTGACTAATATGTAGTCAACGGAATAGAATTGAGAGTAGAGTTCAGGAACGAATTCTTACATTCTTACATTTATGGCCAGTTGATTTTTGACAAGGGTGCTAAACTCATTCAATGAAGAAAGAAAGAAAGAAAGAATAGTCTTTCCAACAAATGATGCTAGGACAACTGGACATCCACATGCAAAGAATGAAGTTGTACCTCTACTTCCTGCCAATACAAACATTATTAATATGTCAAAATGGATCAAAGATCTAAATGTAAAAGCTAAAACCATTAAAGTCTTAGGAAAAACAGGTGTAAATGTTTGTGACTTTAAATTAGGAAACGGTTTCTCAGATATGACCTGGAAAGTACAAGCAACAGAAGAAAAAAATAGATAATTGGATTTCATAAAAATTAAATTAAAAAAATTTTAATCTTCAAGAAATCATCAAGGAAGTGAAAGGTACAACCCACAAAATGGGAGAAAATATTTCCAAATTATATTAATAAAAGTAGTAGACTTTTATTGGGTCTACTACCAGAATATATAAAGAATGATTACAACTCAACAATAAAAGGACAAATAACCCAATTTAAAAACGGGCAAAATATTTGAATAGACATTTCACCAAAACAGATATTCAAATTTCAGAGAAATGTCTATTCTAAAGTTCGTCAAGTTTTAATCATTCTATATATATTCTGGTAGTAGACGTTATACTAGCTTTATTAGGTAGTATTATTAGGTCTACTACCTTTATTAATATACAATTTGCAAATACTCAAAAGTTTTAGTCATTAGAGAAATACAAATCAAAACCTCAGTAAAATACCAGTTAATATCTACTAGGATGGCTAAAATCAAAAGACAGACAATAGTAAGTTTTGGTAAGGATATAGAGAAATCGGAACCCTCATACATTGCTGGTGAAAACCTAAAATGTAGCAGTCACTTTGAAAACAGTCTGGCAGTTCCTCAAAAGGTTGAGTAATTCTGCTACAAGATATATACCCAAGAGGAATGAAAACATATGTCCTCACAAAAATTTGCACACAAATGTGCATAGTAGCATTATTCATCATAGCCAAATACTGGAAACAATATAAATATTTATCAACTGATGAATGGATAAACAAAATGTGGCATAGCCATATGATGCAATGATGTTCAGCCATAAAAAGGATGAGGTAGTGATACATGATACAATATGGATAACCTTGAAATCACGCTAAGTGATAGAAGACAGACACAAAAGGCCACAAATTGTATAATTCCATTTATACGAAATATCCAGGATAAGCAAATCCATAGACACAAAAAGTAAATAGTGGTTTTAGAACCTGACGGGGAGAGGAGACTGGGGATCATTAGCTAAAGGGTATGGGACTTCTTCTTGGACTGATGAAAAACTTACAGAATTAGATAGCAATAGTGGTCACACAAGTGAGAATATATTAAAATCCACTGAAATGTATACTTTATAGTGTAAATTTTATAGTGTGTAAATTATATCCCAATAAAAGGATAAATAGGAGATAAATTAGAAATTCTTTGAAATACATTACAGAACACATACGACCTTACTATAAGTAGGTCTTTGTGCTTACAACACGATTGACGTGCAAAACACATAGCATTCCCAAGCTGATATTCTGTGACCTTTCCCAGAGGCGAGGGATATCATTATCACCAAGTTTTGGGATATGGAGCTGTCTACGTATGTACGTGATACGGAGCTAAGAAATTTCCCAACTTCATTTGTGTAACATTCTTCATTTTGGTTCTAGGGTAGTGAAATCACCTGCAAATAAGGAAACTTTTACCTGATAAAATCATATAATTGACGATCCAAGATGCAGTCACTAATAATAATGCTTTTTTGAGCAGCTGCCATGTGCCAAACACTTTACATATGTTATGTCATTTCATATTCAACCTACTCCTATGAAGTTACTATTATTACCATATTTCACCAATGAGCAAACTGAAGTTTAATGAGGTTAGTTAACAGGCTAACTTGTGTTGCTCTTTAGTAGAATGTGATAATGGCAAAGCCAAGAGTCAAATCTCCAAAGCTTAGGCTCTCCCAATGAAACACTGCCTTCCCAGAGACGGCCCATGAGTGAGGGTGATCTCACTTGTACGTATGGGGAGGTGGGGTAAGCAAAAAGATGGAGCTGGGGTAAATAAGGGCCTGGCTGTACAGGAAGCCAGCACACACAGCTAGAAACACCAGGCAGGAGCATCTTCTCTTTGAGACAGCGCACCTCTTCCTTGAGAAGTGTGTTCTTTCACAATCCCCAAATAATGAAGTTTTCTCTGTGTGTGTTTTATCCAGAAACACTATTTCTTAAAGCATTATAGCATGCAGCAAAACTCGTTGAGGTTCTCATTTATTCAGTTGGTGTTTACTGAATGATTACTATGTGCCTGGCTCTGTGCCCAGTCTTAGGGACATAAACATGAATATGACACATATGAATAAGACTCCTCAAGGAGCCCAATCTAGTGGTGAGCAAAGGTAAGAAAACAGACAGCTGCAATTCAGTGTGATATGTGCCAAGACAGAGTTTGTCATGAGGGCAGAGATGGGCATGCCTACCACTGAGAGGTAGAGTCAGAAAAGGCTCATGAAGATGAGTTCAGTAGAAGCCTGAAGATGAGCAGAAATTCACTAGGAACATAGCGCTGGGTATAAGGAGAAGTTAGTTCAGAAGAGAAAGGGAGAAAGAAAGGGGGAGAAAGGCATGCACGGCGAGGGGAACACCTGCAAACAGTGATGGAGCCCATTGTGTTTCCATCCCACACCACTTCATAAGCCAGCAAGTCTGGGATGGCAAGGGGTTGTGACAGATACTGTGAGTTGTCTACCCAATAACTAACTCCCTTCCCTTCTTGTTAATGGAATGCTAATTTTGTTTGTGATAACAAACAGCCCGCCCTTGGAGATGAACCGTGGCTGGTCATGTCAATCCTTTTGCTCTTAGATGACACTCATTTTCTTAGCCTCCCTTAGAACTGGGAGTGATCAGATGACCCAGTTCTGGTCCATGAAATGTAATGGGAAAAGTTTCTCCTTTCCTGAAAGAAGGGGCAGAATGGCTGGCACCACCTCTTTCCCATTCTTCTTGCCTCAACCTTAAACGTGATACCTGAAATAATACCGTGAAACAACAAACAAAAACTAAAATCCAACTTGCTAAGAAGAATGAAGGACAGAAAAGACATAAATAACCTGTGTCCTTGATGCATGATAGAGCAGTTGTTATAACCAGAAAATCCTCCTGCATAGGACTTCCTGTCATACAACAATCTCCCATTTTCAAGCCATCATTGCTGGACATGCTGTAAGTAGTGATCAAAAGCCTTTCTACGAGATAGAACTTCCAGCGAAAAACAGAGAAGTAGTCCTCTCCCTATTCCTTCTTTAAAATTCCTCTATCAACAGCTTTTCTCAGTTTGGTGCATAGGTTTCATTCTTGACTGACCAGCTCTGTGGGTGTCCTTCCTAATTTCCATTCACTCCCAACTCTGGGGAGTAACAAAAAGAACAATGCCATTTTGCCCTGGCATATTCAGGATAATGTGGTGTCCATGACAGCTATTATATTGTACGAGGTCCCTGGAGCCACGACAGATAGTAAATGGCTGTGGTAGAGATGGCCCATGATCCTGGGGCCATGCACATGTCAGGCTGCAATTACCAGAAAGATTTCAGCTTTTGCTCCTGGCAGAGGACCTTGTTTATATTTGTCATTGGCACCATTACTTCCATTACTGGGCCAAAAGCTTATTAGCCACTGGAAGTTGGCAGAGGTGCACGGACCAGAGCAGCTGACTGTGACATGAGGAACTGATATTCTTGCAGTCTTAACAGTGTCTCCACTGCAGCTTTCTACTGGCCAAATTTGTGAGGACCCCCCTGTAACAAGGGGCAACTGGCTATCTTTAGTCATCTGCATCAAATCCATCTTCAGCCCGAAAGACAGAAATAATTTAACCCTAGACTTGGATAATTTGGTTAGTTTTTTCTTTCATGCTCTATGTAAGAAAAACCCACAAAGAAAACAGTCAAAAATGACTTTTACCCCTGAGTTGAGGCCACCTACATTTTATTTATCAGTGAAAGCTCTGAGAAACGACAGAGCCTTGTGAAAATACATGCAGTTGTCCCTCAGTATCCACTGGGGATTAGTTTCAGGATCCCTGCAGATACCAAAATTCAGGGATGATCTAAGTCCCTTATATTAAATGGCATAGTGTTTGCACATAACTTTTATATCATCTCTAGATTACTTATAACACCTAATAAAATGTAAATGCTATGTAAATAGTTGTACTGTATTTTTATTTGTATTATTTTTTATTGTTGTTTTGTTATTTTAAAAAAACATTTTCAACCCATAGTTGGGTTGAATTTGCAGGTGTGGAACCTGCAAATAGAGAAATGACTGTATACTTTCCCCTGTGAATAATAGGGACTTACTTAATGTAAGATCATCATCTTTAGGAAATCGTGGACTCAGTAAGGGCAGAAGCAAGGTTTTTTATTTTAGCACCTCCCCGCAGGACCTAATTTGATGCCCCCTCTTAGTAACTGCATCTTGTGCTGTTTTCCTCACTCTCTCACTCATCTCTCTTGCCTCTCTCATCTCCACCTCTTGCATTTTTTCTTCTCTGGGAGGCTCCATGTCCTTTTACGTGGAGATTAATTTAGCTTACCTAGGTTTCTGCAATTCTGAATCTCTACCTATTACCCTCTAAGCACAGCAAAGGCTGGCTAACCAAGTAGTGCAAATAAGGTTTCTCCTTAGAAGATGAGGGAGGGAAAAGGTTATATTTGTACCTATATCTATATAATGCCCATAAATCATAATATCAACACATTTACTCTCCCACTTAAAAACCTTCTGTACTCTCTTTGCTTACCGAGTAAGCTCCCTCCCCTTCCCCTGATTTTTAAGGTCCTCTGTGACCAAGACCAATCTTCCTGAAAAACAAAGTTTCCCAGTATTGGTACTATTGACATTTGGGGCTGGATAAGTTTTGCTGTGGCAAGCCATGCTGTGCATTGTAGGACATTTAGCAGTATCCCTGGCTTCTACCCACTCAATGTCAACAACATACCCTTACCCAGTTATGACAACCCAAAATGTCTCCAGACATTGGCAAATGTCCCCTGGGTGGCAAAATCTCCCCTGATTGAGAACCACTGCTTTAAAGCCTTCTCACCTGCTACTTTCCATACTAGGCCTGTACTCTGTCTATATCCGACACACTTGGGGTGATCTCCCCTTCATACTTTGGCTTACTCTCTTTCCCTGGTTTGCGATGCCCTCCCTTTCACCACTCAAATCCATCCACCTAAAATCCTACTCATTCTTTTATGGCCAAAGTCTTTACTCCATGAAGTATTGCCCAAATTCCTCTTACTTAAAGCTTTAAGCATTTGTCCTTTGAATTCTCAGAAACATTTTGTTGATACCTCTCAACTTTAATTCTGCGTTTCCATTTGACTCCATGAGTATAGTAACTATGTTGTAGGTGTTCAGCAAATGAGTGTTTGCTAATGCATATATGTATGTGTGTTTTTGTGGTTGAAATTGGAACACAGGTGTAGGAGGTAACGTTCTTTCTGCTCTGTGAAGGAGGCCACAGCAGGGTCATTCTCATGCTTTTGCATCCTTTTCCTGAGTTGCTGGTAATCTATTGTACTAGATCTGAGGATTCAATAGACCCTGCCATACTGAGCAAAATTTAAGGAGAAAAGTAAAAGCTGATCTTATTTCCTCCTGTGACATGGTTTGGATTTGTATCCCAACCCAAATCTCACGCTGAATTGTAATCCCCAATGTTAGAAGAGAAGCAGGTGGGAGGTGGTTGGATCATGGGGCGGATTTCCCCTTACTGTTCTTGTAATAGTGAGTGAGTTCTCATGAGATATGGTTGCTTTCAAGTGTGTAGCACCTGCCCCCAACCTCTCCTGTCCTCCTATTCTGTCCACATAAGAAGAGCCTGCTTCCTCTCCCCCTTCTGCCATGATTGTGAGTCTTCTGAGGCCTCCCCAGCCAGGCTTCCTGTATAGCTTGTGGAACCATGAGCCAATTAAGCATCTTTTCTTTATAAATAACCCAGTCTCAGGTATGTCTCCATAGCAGTGCAAGAATGGACTAATATATCCCCCAAAACCCATGGTTGATGCCCTAAACCATTCACATTGTTCCTAAGTGCTGAGAAACGTTGAGGCTGCTCCCCTACTCCAGCAAAGCCCCGGAAATGCAAATGTCCCAGCCTCATCTGACCAATCCAGATCCCATGGCCATAGGCACTCACATTGAGAAGCCTTTCTGCCACAGTAAGTCATATCAGCGACATTAAAAAAATTAAGATTTTTCTACGGAGGCTCAAACTTTTCCTTTATAAGTCACTTGTCATCTCTGGCGACAGGACAGCTAGAAACTCATAGATTCCAGGAGCGCTTTCCAGTTGTCATGGTAACTGACCCGATGTGCTGCTGAAACTGTCCTCATAGCTAACCAACCATGACAGTGGTCCTTCACTGGATGGGGTGACCTCAGGAAATTCATTTGGAGTATTTCTCCACTGCCACCTTGAGGTCACTGGCAATAGTGCATGCTCCTTCCTCTTGTCACTGAACAGACATCGGCCTGAGGGATTTGCGTGCTCTCTCTGCCTCCCATGACAGGTGCTGCAGCAGGCTCAAGACACAGCATT
This sequence comes from Rhinopithecus bieti, assembly GCF_001698545.2. Classification (NCBI taxonomy): domain Eukaryota; kingdom Metazoa; phylum Chordata; class Mammalia; order Primates; family Cercopithecidae; genus Rhinopithecus; species Rhinopithecus bieti. The sequence continues at coordinate 2,190,120 of NW_016805334.1, forward strand.
GCCCGTATCCCTAGAGCTTAGTCACTCTCGCTGTTCTTACTACAAGGCAGACCTGTCAGCAAAAACATGGATGTCTTAGTGCTCAATGACATATGCTAGATACATCATGCTGTTTTCTCTAAAAGAAAAGCTTAGGAAAGAAATGGAATTATAAAAATTTAAAAAAGAATCTCTTTCAGAATCTCTACTCCCATGAGATGTCCAGGGTTTGAACTTTTAAAAGCAAAAATAAGAATAGTGACCAAGAAATACATATTTATGTGTGTAAAAGACGGATAAAATAAGACGTTATTTAATTTCCTTCTGACTTCCCGAACAATTTTATATCATGGACACGAATACTTTCTCATTTTATATGGGTTTTTTTTTTTAACCTGAATAACACAAAGTGAATTTAAAACTATTTTACCATTTACAACCCTGGAATAAACTTCTTTTTCCTGGGTTGTGCCTGGTGGTTGGTTTGAAAATCTACTGGCTCCTTTTCAGAGTGTTTTTCTTAAATAAATATCTGTCACATTAATGGTTAAAATCAATTAAATTCAATCATACACCTGAAACTAGCTAGAATAATTCAAATGTTCCTAGCTTAAAGAAAGAATACATATTTAAAGTGATGGATATCTCAATTACCTGGATTTGATCTTAACACATTATAAGAATGCATCAAATTATTACAAGTACCCTCGAAATATGTACACCTAATATATATAAATTTAAAAAATCAAGTTCCTTTAAGAAGAAAGGGACACTGATTTCCTCATTCTAATTAGGTGATATATTGCCCTCTAGTGGAGTGATATGCTAAATAGTGATATAAATCCAATGCGGGATGAATTTGCCTCCATTCATTCAGTGGGTTATTGAACAGCTACTCCGTGCCATGTACAGCTCTGGGTTCTGCCCAGGTACAGCAGCAAAGAAGATAAGCCAGTGTCTTCAGTTCAAGGAGCATATATTCTAATGGGGGGATATAGAAAATTGAAACTTAAATGAGAAAAATCTTAGTGATATATGCTCTGTAGAGAATTAAAATAGAGTTATGTGGAAGAAAGTGGTTGAGTAGATACTTTAGATTGAACCATCTAGAATGTCCTCCCTATGAAGGTGATATATACCCTTAGATGTGAATGCCAAGATAGCTAGCCAAGATGAAGGTCAGGAGAAGGAACATTTTAGGCAGAAGAAACAGCTAGAGCAAGAAGTTTAAGAAAGAAATGAGAGGTGTTCAAGGAACAGAAAGATGGTCAGAGCGGCTGGAGCTTGGTAGATGGGAGAATGGCACAAGATGAGTTTGGAAAGGGCAGATGATGGCCAGATCATACAGGGCCTTGGAAAACCAAAGAGAAGTAAGCTGAAGATATCAAGCAGGGGAATTACACAATTTGACTCACCTTCTTTAAAATCTCTGGTTACTATGTGGAGAACAAATCCTGTGTGGAGAACAGAGGAGGCTACTATAGTAATCCTCCAGGAGAAATGATGGGGGCTCGGCCCAGCATGACATTGGTGGGAATGAAGATGGTTGACGCATTTAGATATGTTTTAAAGGTAGTATCAATGGGATGTGTTCATGGCTTGGATATAGGTCGTGAGGGAAAGAGAGGACTTGAGAATGACACCTTGATTTTTAATTTACTAACAGAACGGAAGAAAATGATATATACCAAGATGAGAAATATTGCTTGAGTGTTGTGTGTGGGAAGCAAATCAGGTCATGGTCTTCATAATTAGAATATAAAATACAGAACAACTTTTTTTTTTTTTTTTTTTTTTGAGATGGAGTCTTGCTCTGTCACCAAGCTGGAGTGCAGTGGCACCATCTCAGCTCACTGCAACCTCCACCTCCCCAGCTCAAGCGATTCCCCTGTCTCAGCCTCCCGAGTAGCTGGGACTACAGGCATCCACCACCACGCCTAGCTAATTTTTTTGTTTTTTTTGTATTTTGGTAGAGATGGGGTTTCACCATGTTGGCCAGGATGGTTTCAATCTCCTGACTCATGATCTGCCTGCCTCGGCCTCCCAAAGTGCTGGGATTACAGGCATGAGCCACCGAGCCCAGCCAAAACAACTTTTTAAAGAATATGTTAAACAAAGATGATGAGCCAATAAATATGAATATTCACATTTCAAGGGGTCCAAGAGAGCTAGAGAGTTTATCAAAGGAAATCAGGCAGAAGAGTTCTCAGATTGCAGTGTAAGGCACCCCAAACAGCCAGGAAAAAGCATTTAGCACTATGGAAATAAGAGCCAGTGGCTTCGAAACCTTCTAGAGTTGCTTATCTCCCAGTTTCTTCTCTGTATTTTGGGAACTGACATTATGCACCACGAGAGAAGGTTGCAAGAGTCACAGGGCATTAGAAGTGAAAAAACTTCAATGAAAAATGAGCCCAACTCCCCTTAAACCCATCTTTTCCAAATAAAGCAGTGGAGCTCAGAGCCCAGGGAGTAGAAGGGATACCAGCATTCATGGCCCTAATGCAATATGTCAGACACGATATGAAGAACATCACATGATTTACCCCATCATGTCTTTGAACAATTTTGCAAAGTGTGCATAAATTTCCATTTCCAGCCAAGATAACACAGCACAGGCTCTGGGAAGGCCAATACCCTACAAATGGCTACTGGAAGAGATGGGATGAGAACTCTCATGTTCCAGTGTTCTACAATCCATGCAATGCTGGGCTAAAGAAGATTTTTGAAAATGTGAGGAGGGAAATGAAACTAATTTGGGTAAATCTTTTTAGAGTTTCACCTATACATGTTGGGGCAAGCCAGATTGCAATGCTTCTATGAAGCAGCCAAGCAAATTCTTCCAGCTAAATTTGGGGATGATGATGATGATGATGATGTAGCTGCCATGTAGTAAGTGTTTTCTATGTTCTAGTGTTTCAAATACATTCATTTGCTTAAAGACAACAAATCTGCAATCTATCATCTCTCTTTTCTAGATGAAACTAAGACATAGATTAAATGATTTACCCAAAGTCACGTCATTACTCTGCTCAGTGTAAAACCTTGATGTGGACACAGGCCTATCTTCTTTCTCTGCAGCCTTTTTAACATCTTCTCTTCTCTGGAGTCATAGTGCCATGGCCCACACAGGCATGTCCTCATTTGCAGCCCTGGAAATACAAGGAATGGGACTATAGCTGGAGTGACCTTTGTGCCACCATTAAGTGTCACACACAGTATGAAATTCTATCTAACACTGTACTCTGAACTACAGGACAAGTGAGAAGAGGAAAGAAAAGCAAATGTGAGCCAGCCATGTGATCCCATGGCTACCCTAAGGGCCTATTAATATGATTCAGAGATGCCTGAGTAACTGAGTTTTCTGCAGTTCCATAGTTTAGGAGTGAAACGAGACAGTGTTCGCCTAGAGAGACCAAGAACTGAGTGAACGCCTGAGTATGTCATACCATGCTGTGCTCTGTAATCATGTTGTTTATTGCATAACCCCAAGATTATCAAATGCATCAGTCCCAGATGAATATATAGCACTGGCATATATCCAGACTAGTTAATATGTAGAACCCTCTAATCTCATAAAATTGAAGGAGGACAGTCTTTCTGTGATGTTCAGTGACAAGGGTATTTTTAGCCCACTCTCCTTTGCGAGGATTGGAGAATTTGAAAACTTGTATCTCTGCCTGCCCTAGATAACTCTATTACTTATCTTGACCGCAATATTGTTTGGCTTAATCACATGAAGTCTGAGTCATTGGTCTCTCCATCAACCCAAATTTGCTGTTGACATTTGTCCATATAGTCACCTTGCAGATTAGTGATGGTGGGGAGAAGGTGGAGATTTAATGACTTTATTCCAGACCTATCATAGAGGAAGGGACAAAGATGGTGTTGCAGTGTTGGGTTGATCAGCTCCTGTGGTGTGAGATAGCTAAGGGCTTCAGATATATAACAAGAGGAACCATTTGTGAACCATGACCTTGGGTCTGGTCTGCTAATTTAAAATAGAGAATTTTTTTCCCCCCAAATGAGTGTGAAACTGACCATGCCGTGGCTATTGTTTATTGCTCTGGTGAAAATAATTGAGCCAATAGAGGGAGCTAAAGTTGTATAAATGGAATTTCTGGATACACAGTGTTATTGCAAAGAAATTCCCAAATACTTGAAAGGTGTACTTCAGGGAATTTGGGGATGCAGTGGAAAAGAGGCAAATAACCAATAAAAACATTGCTAACAAGACAGCGGTTGGTAACTGGTGATCACTCCAATATCTAAACGTGTAATTAGAGTGGATATCATGAATGAAAGGAAAACTTCTTGGCATGACTATTATCTGAGTGACTAGGATACAAAAATATGCTCTTTTCTCTCTCTTAATTGGCCATGTTAAAAGAGAATCTCTAGATTTATCAAATCTTTGTATTTATCAAGGCTGAGAGGTGTGATAAATTCAAAATAGTGTAAGCTCTCCGGAAACAACAGGAAGTATAACTTTCAATTAAAGAAACAGTGAATGTGTGGGTATTAATAAACACTAATCTTTTTCACATTAGCTCAATTTGGCCAAGAAAATGTTAGATGGGACCCTTGGACTGAGTTCCACAATTGTGTAAAAAAAAGTTCAGCAAGCTGAGAACGAATGGGATTTAGTGATTGAACTTGATATTGCCATGATAATGCCTTCTTTTCCACCCCTAAGAGAGAGAACCAGCAGGGACCATTTACTTTTACATGCAACATAATATAGTTTTATTACGTTATCTTAGGACTATATTAATTATTCTATTTATGATAATAATTAAGAAATAATCTGACCACGATAACGGCTATGGATTGAATGTTGGTGTCCCTCCCAAATCCATCTGTTAGAACTTAACCCCCAAGGTGATAGTAGTAATAGGTGTGGCCTTTGAGAGGTGATTAGGTCCTGGGGGCTCCACCATCATAGACAGGATTAGCACCCTTATAAAAGGGCTTGAGGGAGTGAGTTCATCCCCTTCAGTCCTTCCACCATGTGAAGATGCGGCAACAAGGCGCCATATTGGAAACAGAGTTTGGGTCCTTACTAGACACTAAATCTGCTAGCCCCTTGATTTTGTACCTTCCAGACCACAGATTGTGAGCAATAAATTTCTATTGTTTATAAATTATTCAGCATAAGGTATTTTGTTATAACAGCCCTAATGGATGAAGACAGCAACCATCATCTTTTTTTTTTTTTGTAACAACTTTTATTTTGAAATAGTTTAAGAATAACCATATTTTTGAAATTGGTGATAAGTGAGAAGAACATTGTTACCTGTAGAAGGGGACAGAAAACACGACATCATCTTGTTGGCTGGTAAATATACCTAAACATAAGGGCCAGTACAAGTCTTAAGTGTGTCTTAGCATATGCTGGGCTAAAGATTCACAGGATCATTCATTGATACAAAAACAATTGGCTGAGAATATTTTTAATTTCACCATGAAATGGAATCAAATGGGCTGACAGAATTATTTGGATGTTTTAGTCCATTTGTACTGCTACAACAAAATATTGCAGACTGAGTAATTTATAATGGATGGAAATTTATGTCTCACAGTTTTGGAGACTGTGAAGTCCAAGATTCGGTGCCCATATTTGATGTATGGTGAGAGGCTTGCTGCTGAGTCCTCACATGGTGGAAGGGCAAAAAGGGCCTAAGTCAGTTTCCTCCAGCTTTTTTGTAAAGCACTAATCCATTCATGAGGGAGGAACCCTCATGTCTTAATCAATGCTGTGGTGTCAATGTGTCACCCAAAATTCACGTGGTGGAAACTTAATCCCCAATGCAACAGTGTTCTGTGGTGGGGCATTTTGGAAGGTGTTTAGCTTATGAGGGCTCTAGTCTCATGAATGGATTAATACCACCATGAAAAGGTCTTGCAGGAGAGGTGTGCTCATTTTTTGCCCTTCTGTCTTCTGCCATGTAAGGATGCCACAAGAAGGCTCCACCAGATGCTGGTGCCTTGATCTTAAGCTGCTCAGCCTCCAGAACAGTGAGAAATAAATTCCTGGGTTTTTCTGTTATTTTTTTGTCAATTACCCAACCTTAGGTATTCTGTTATAGCAGCACAAAATTTGACTAAGATATTTCCCAAAAGGCTGCACCTCTTACTACCACCATGATGGAGATTAAATGTCAATATGAATTTTGGAGGGGACACCCTCAAACCACAGAATTGGATATTGGAGAAGTCATCCCATACCTGGGTGTACTTTGGGTACTTGTTTTGTCAAATGTCATATTAAAAACCCTGCTTTTAAGTAAGGAGAAAAACAGAAGATGCCACTGGGTCCTTATAAGCTTGTTGATCCTATAATTTTGGTAGTTTGCATAATAGAAACCTTTTACATTCAACAGTCTGCAGAAACCAGGAGGGGTGTTAGTCATGGGACTTTAGAACTTGAAGCTTACCTAATGCAGCTGCCTGTCACTCCACTTTGAAAGCATTTTCTGCTTGTGATTACTGGTTAAGATGCCATGTTCCTATAAAAGAAAATTAAAGAATTCTAAGACCAGAAATTCCAAAACTGTCCTTGGTAACATTTGACAGATTTTTTTAGATACTGGAGGAGCAGCTCAAAAAAAGTTAGTGATAAAATAGAAAAGGTATATTAAAGAATATACAAAAGGAAGCAAGCTCGTAGTGGACCATGGGATCCATAGCTGGCAGCTGAAGCCCTGGAGCCAAAACTGTCCTCACCATCAGGTTTGCTTCTGGCAATAGGGATTTGTGAATATACGAGAGTATGAATCCAAGAGAGCATGGCCAAGACCAAGTTTAGTTTACTAAGCACAGTACTCAATTAGCTGAGAAGCATTATGGAAGTCTGTGACCATCCTCTCAGCCCATGGGCTAAGTAGAAAGTCTTCTGGTTGACTCTCTACTTTCCAACACAAAAACACCTCTCATTTGTTCAGCAAGTGCTAAAAATACCTCAATGTCGAGGCAAGATTTATGAAACAGCTACAGGCTTTCTGACTTGAAATATGAATTGCCCATGTTGACACCTGTTTGTTATATATAGATGAGAAAGGTGGTGGTAATGGAAACATCAAGGTAGCTCTATCTATCTGTTGGTGAGGATTTTAAAGGTGGTAACTGAGATCTACAAGATGAGTGGATCCTGGAGACCACAAGCTATGAAACATTGGTTTCAATCATGATACGTGATACAGTCTTTGACTCCATCAAAAACTGCCTATGTCTGTCAGGATTTCTCAGCTAGAATAATATCAAGAGAAAAATTCTACCTCTTGTTAAAGGGACAGAGCCCGAAGGGGTATGGGCCATTATATATTGGCAGACTGACTGTTGAACTTTTACCTACAGCACCAGGTAGTTTTAGGTTCTATTGACTGGTATTGACACTTCATTTTCTGGTTTAAACTTTGTCCATCCTGAATCTGAGGCCTTGAATTTATTAGTTTATGAGAATCTGAGGCTTTGAAGTTTCAGCTTAGAATTAACGCACTGGAAATACAAACTTTCAGTAATTCTGACCCTCACTTAATATATCAGCAATAAGAAAATACATCCTATAAAATAAAGAGGGCAGGAGTGAGCCAAGAAATATAACACAAAGTAGTCTTTTCATGTTCATATCCCTCCCAAAGTAATAATGTGAGTGAAAATTAGAATGGGTAATTGAAGCAATTGTGATACAAAGTCATGACAGGGACATGATGGACGAACTGGCTTTGCAGGCGAGAAGAGCATCTAATACCAAACATACTGGGCTGCAAAAGTGGGTCATGGGTTGAACTTATTTCTAAGATATAAGACCAAGAATGAGGCAATGAGAAGTGATGGATTGGTTCATATCTACCATTCTATATGTTTCTCTTGGGCAATCCATAAACAAGCCCTAATAATCTGGGAGGGTTTTGTGGTACCCTTGCAGTATGCCACCATGTACTGTTGGACTTATTCTTCCTACTACTATAACTACGACTACTGATAAGAATAATAACAAGCACTTAGATAGTGCTTATCATATACCTGGCACTACTCTAAGCATTTTACATCTCTATATATGTTAAACATGGGATTAATTAACTCTGGCAAGTCACTGATTTTCAGAGAAAGTTGACTACTTTCTCAGAGATAATAAAGCAAATATTTCTAAAAATTTTTGAAAAGGGGAGAGAGGGAGGGAATAAGAGAGGGAGGAAAAAGTGGAGTATTAGTAAGGTATTAGTCAAGATGTTTGGATTACACATTATAAAAGTTTCAACTAAAGGCAGCTTAGGTAAGATACAAAATGTGCTGACTCATGTAACTAGAAAGGGAAAGGGCAAGTCATTTCCCTGGAGGACAGGTTCCCAGATCCTGCTTAGGGTCCTGTGACACTGACAGCAGGGAGGAATGCCTCTGAATGCCTCCACCTGCTTTTATTCATTCAAACGTCCACGGGTCTATCCCTAGCAGCTCCACCCCAATTCCCCTGCAGATGAGACTGCAAAGCATGAACTCAGGTACTCCTCAGGAGCCATGCACATAGAGAGGTAAGGACACCTCTTTTATTTCCACGAGAGTAGGGAAATCTGCAGGGTGCCCAGAAAGTTCAGGGCAGGCTCCAGGTAGAGAGACGACCTGCAAGCATGAGGGGAGCTGGCATTGTTTTGTTACACAACTGCAGAGGGCACCATTTCTTTATACGCTTTGTGAATGATACTCCTGGGTGTTCAAAGGAGTGGCTCTGCAACAGCCATGGCAGAAGCCAGTGGAGAGTGACTATGGACACAGCAATAACCAGAAAACATTAACTGGTCCCTAAGCAAGCCCATGATGTCCTGGCTCTCTGAAAGGAAACAGAACAAAATGTGAGAAGGGGCTGCCATCTGGAGAGCTAGCGATCTAATGGAAGTGAGAAGGTAGATGGAATCAATGTCTATTATAATCAGTAGCCATGGTCCTGTTTGGTCCCCACCCCTCAGGTTGGGCCAGGGGAACTGAAGGTTATATTCCTCTTCTGAGTCCTTGGGAATAGAAATCCTAACATGAGTGAAGGTGACTAATCTTGGGATTGATGCTATTGACAGAGGAGAACAGACAGCCAAAAAGTGCACTGTGCAAGGTTGATATTACTCACACTATAACCATGACATAGCCATTCCTAAGAAAACAAATGAAAAAGCAGTAGAGCAAATCATAAACTTCCCCGTGCAGCAAGTGTTATTATAATAATAAAAATAAAATATTATTAGTATATT
>NW_016805334.1:2199811-2206106 GCF_001698545.2 Rhinopithecus bieti
TTTTTTTTTTTTTTTTTTTAGTAGAGACGGGGTTTCACCATGTTAGCCAGTAGTATATTCTTTCATTTGCATTTTGTTTTAGGGCTGCAACCAGATGACATACCAAGACCACAGTGAGTGCCAATAGGCAGACTCCAGCCCTGTGTCAGCCAAGCATTTTGGTGATTAATGTTCTTGGCCCAGAGGAAATAGCACTCTTTCTCTAAATTCAGATTTTTTTTTTTTGGCATAAAATTTTGGAAACTAGGTTTAAAATTCTCCACAGTGACCATCTTGTCTATGCTCAGGTTAGTCATAGAATTCATAGCTAACCCAAGATTAATTTTCAAACCAAGGAGAAACAGTAGAGGTCATCCACTCCAAGCCTTTTTTCTTTTTCCTTCCTCCATCCCTCCCTTCCTTTTCTTTTTTCTTTCCTTCCTTCCTCCATCCCTCCCTTCCTTCCTTTCTTCTAATGAATTCACTAATATATTTTATTTTAAATTGCACTTTGATTATAAAAGTAGTATATATTAATATTTAAAAATTGGAAACAGAAAATTTAAACTAAATGCCTCACAATCTCCCATCCAAAAATAAACACTGTCAACTACAGACGGTCCCCAACTTAGGAGGGTTTAAGATTTTCCACGATATGATTGTGTGAAAGTGACCCACATTCAGTAGAAACCATACTTCAGTACATAAATCAATAAATTACATGGGATACACAGCACTTTCTTATAAAATAGGCTTTGTGTTACATGATTTCATCCAACGGCAGGCTAATATAAGTGTTCTGAGCATATGTAAGGTAGGTGAGCCTAAGCTGTGATGTTCAGTGGGTTAAGCTGTATCAGATGCATTTTTGACATGCCATATTTTCAACTTATGATGGGTTTATCGGGATGTAACTCCATGGTAATTGGAGGGGAACCTATGCTTTTATATTCATTATAATAATTGATATAACTCTCTTTTTGTGTTCTTTCCCCAAATCTGACCACTTCACCATGAGACAATGCTCCTAAACTGTTGATTAGACACAGGGTTACCCACTGTCTGGGAGAAGGGGTCAGGAAGAGTTACCCCAAAGATCTTGGGAAACTGACATGTCAGAATATAGCTCCCTGATTTTAAAATGGGAAAACTGAGCTCCACTCATTTGCCAACTCTATCAGGACTCCTCCAATGTAACAGCTAATTGCTTCTAACCTCACTGTGCTCCTTTTCAAGTGTGAGGTCCAGGGAATAGACAGGATGCTGTAGTCCAGACATGGACAGAATATGTCATGTGGAAAGATGTCCGAAAGGTCTCCACAATTCTCTCTTTTGATGTGTTATGTCTCATCAAAGTGCAAAAACAATTCCTAAGTTAGACAAGTAACAATTTATATCAAGAAAAATACTGTGTTATCCCATATAATGAACAAGTGGTAGGTAAGTATGGTTCAATGTGTCTACTGATATTAATAATGCCCAGTTGAGTTGAAATATGTAGGAAAGTTTTTGAGGGAAGGAAATATTTTCATGACTCTAAATGGCCTTTTGGTTGTCATATTTACTTTGGATGTCCAACAGAGAATAACTATCTATTTGGAGGTGATGGTAGATTTCACTTTTAAATGAAACAATAAGCAAAAAAAAAAAAAAAAAAAAAAAAAAAGAAAGAAAGAAAAAACAAAACAAAAAACCATACGGGAATGGAGGCAAAAGCTTCCAAAGTCCAAACAAATGCCATGTAAACATTCCGTGATCTACTTTTACTTTTAGATTGTAGATCATGTATTGAGAATTTACATGAGTTAGCATCAGAAGGTATCACAAGCCCATTGTCTACTAACTTTCCCAAGTTTCACAATACATGGGAAATTAACATTTGGGTTGCCATTATTTTAATTAAAAATATGACGGCTTTTTGCTGACCCAGATAATCCTTTGTCTACTTCCATCAAAGGCACAGGGTGAGAGAGTGGAGATTTTACTATATTGTCTATTTCTCCAAAAGGGCCTCACCTGGCCTTTGCCTTCTTATCAGGATGGGTTAGCTTCTTGTTAAATATTAACTGTGGACCAGCAGAATCGACATCAGCTTCATCAGAGGAGCTTGTAAGAAATCCAGAACCTCATGGCACACTCCAGACTTATTGAATCAGAATCTACATTTTAACACGTTCTCCGTGTGATTTATATGAACATTAATGTTTGAGAAGCACTGGGTTAATTGATGATTAAGAAATATAGTGCATCTGTTTGCCCTACTCTCCATCTGTTGCCCAACACACACACACACACACATACACACGCACACTCTTCGGGTTTAAAATTAAAGAACAGACTGGGCAAAATCATGAAAAATCATGGATTTGCAGGATTTAACTGCTGAATGCAATACTAAAAATCATGTAGTCACAACCCTTCAAATGGCAGAGATTAGTAAACGTCTCCCACTATTCATTCTCCCCTTCTGCCCGTAGTAATAGAACTCTCCAAGGTTTAGCTGAGCGCACCACACAATAAGACAGTGCATTTCCCTAGCTCCTTTACAGCTAAGAATGGCCATGCTATTAAATTTGAATCAATGAGATAGGAGCACAAGAGACACATTCAACTTCCAGTCAGTTCCACGGCAAAGTAGCAGCTTTTCACAAGCTTCCCTTTTTCTGATGGCTGGGAAGCAGCAACAGCTACCGTAGGTATCTTGGGCCCAGAGATAGAAGTCACATGCTGAAAATGACAGAGCTACTAGACATCCCAGGTCAATAGTTGACCTTCTATAACAGAGCAGCCCAACCATCCCGGAATGTCAGATCAGCCCGGGACATGGAAGAGAAATTCAGCTCTCTCTCATCTTACCCATTGAAGTCACTGTGATTTTAAGTCTCTTGATGGCAGCTTAGCCTTTGTGCCCTGATTAATAACTTCACAAGTGAGAAACTGAGGCCCAGAAACTGTATGACTGATGGTGAAAATATCACTTATAAATGTAAAAATAAGCCAGTGAAAAATATTTAAAGATTTTTAGGCCAGGCACTGTGACTCACACCTGTAATCCTAGCACTTTGGGAGGCCAAGGAAGAAGGATCACTTGGGGCTAGAAGTTCAAGACTAGACTAGGCAACATAGCAAGACCCCCGCCCCCATTGTTACAAAAAATAACAAATTAGCCGGGCATGGTGCTACATGCCTTGTACTCCCGGCTACTTAGGGGGCTAAGGCATGAGGATTGCTTGAGTCCATGAGGTCAAGGCTGCAGTGGATCATGCCACTACACTCTAGCCTGGGTAACAGAGCGAGAATTTGCCTCAAATCAATCAATCATCAATCAGTCAATCAATCAATAAAATTAAAGATTTTCAAAAATGTATACTCAATTTTATAATGAAAACACTTTAAATGTTTTGAGGCCAGATGTGATAGAACACTTTGGCTTTCCTGACTAAGCTTCTTGGCTTGGAGGTGGTCTCTTAGCTACCCTGAGGGATATCCATACTTGTTTATCACACAGCAGTTACTTGGATGAATGAATAAATAAAAGGATAGCGTGAACTCTCCGTTTTTACTACATCAGCAGGATAAAAAAATTTTTTTGGCTCCCGCTTATTTTGAAGAATGTAATCTTAAAGTGCATCTTAAGTTGACCACTTGACCCATCTGCCACCATGAAGCAAAGTGACAACCAAGAAAGGGGTTCAAATAGGCACAGTTTTCATAGTTTTTAGCATTTTCCTTTCTAGTAGATACGTGGGGAGATACTTATAGATCTATGTGTTTGCACTGGGTTAGGACTACGTTCAGCGTTATTTTTTTCATCTCTGGTTTGTGGTCATGCCTTAATAGTCATCAAACCAAAGTCATAAAGGCAGTTGAAGATACAGGACATGGTATTGCCAACATGAGGATAGTTTATTGGCTCCATGGTTCAGTCACTTTTGAATTCAGATAGTGTTTGACTAGCAGACTTCTTAACAGATTTTCTAGAATACTATTTCTGTCATTACAAGTTAAATTGTCACCTGCTATACAAAGATCCACACCTAGTAACCCAGTTATATTTATCCAATGATTAAAAAACAAAATGCTACTATATGAGATCATTTTAAAATAAAAAAGTAATGCAACACTAAACAATAGTTCCAGGTTGTCTTTAACCATAGTATTTCATCATAGGTTGCCCACAGAAGGATTGCATGCATAGACGTTTAAGCAATATGTAGACTTGTAAGTTTTATTTTTCTGTTTGCTAATAGTGCCTGTAACTGAAACACTGAATTATAATATTGACAGGGACTCAATGAATCCAATACAAAGTTGTCTAAAACTGCCAAAAAGATATAAATTTAATGTTAACAAAATCACTTAAAATACTTTAAACACATGATAAAAGTCTGTAAACAATTTGTATCTCTAGTTTAATTTTTTTTGCATTAATAAGTCATATTCCCAAATCCAATTAAAGTCTCCTGTTTACACAGTGGTTCTCAATCTTGGCTGCATATTAAAATCACCCAGGGAGTGTTAAAAATCCCAAAGTTTAGGCCAAACTCAAGAAATTCCATCAGGATCTCTGGGGGGTGGGACCTCAGCATCAGTATTTTCACCTTTAGTTTTAGGTAGGGATGTTGATTGGGTCAACAGGTGTAAACTATTAACCAAGGGCGACAGATGTTCATTCAGAATAAAGGGACACCAGATGTTCACCAGGCATTCCTTTCCAAGAGCTCTTATTTTCCATCTGAAACACATTTGCCTTCATCAGCTATTTCATGTCTCTTTCACAAAAGTCACCAAGAGGATTTAGTGCACTCAAAGTAGAGGGACCTTTTTTTCTTTCTTGAGGGCTTTTCTGAAAAGCTAAACCTGAGAGAAATGAATAGTTTCTTATCCTCTACATAGAACTCCCATTTAGCTCATTGACCTGCAGAAAGGTTTTTAAATAGCCAGGTGATGTCTTCAGCGGGTGCCTTGTATCCTATGTTAGTCTTTCCAAATGACCAGTCCAATCCAGCCGGTTTTCCCATTTCTCCTTGAGCTCAGACACTTTATCCCTAATCTGTCAGCACAGGAAATTGCGAGCAGGTATTTTATTTCATGCAACAGCTAGGAAAAACACAGAGGTGGTACGGCTCACTGCTTTGAATACGTGTTCAGTGGGACTGGAAAATTTTCCCTAAAACAAAGTTGTTCTATCTCTGGTGAGCAAGGCCACCCCACACTGAGGACAAAAGAGAGCATCCAATCCTCAGAATGCTTCTGTGTGAAAATGAAAATGAGCAATACTTTTAGTAAAATTAGTACAAAGTACATGCGATCGAGCTTCTAAATATAAAATCATCCACATTGCTGTTTGGCTGCTTCGTTTAGTTTTCTCAGTCATATATGGCAGAGCAAACTACAAAACATCATTTTCCTTGACATGTCCATCCAGAACCAATTGTTTAAAACTGGATGTTTAAATTTGGGCATTTAGAATTATTAAATCACCATGAGCTGAACTGTAGCAAATTATAAAGAAAGGTAAGAACGTGGCTAATCAAAGTCCTCTTCAATTCAATAGGTATTTGCTGACAACCTAATATATATCAGGGATGTGTGTGGAATGAAAGGGTTTCTCTTTCAGCTGCAGCATTTCCCTATTACGCTCAAAGGGCTAATTTCAATGATGAACCTCTTTGTTTCATGGTTTTTGTCTTCATGAGTTATCCAACAATTTCACTTTCCTGAAACCAGCCTCTGCTATAGACGCCCCTCAAAGACTCCCAGGTATATCTGTTCTTTTAAACAGGTCTATGTGTTGTTCAAATACCTATCAGACTTCTCGTCATGGGACAATCCAAATTTTTCATCTCTCTGGCTTTCTTTGTTTAAAGAAGTTAACATGGCCATGATTCTTGGTTGTTATATTCTATTATCTAGCTTACAATATACAAAGACTCCCTGGTGTTACAGCTATTTCAAAGAGGTAATATTTTCAATTTTGTAAATTTTCCAAATGAATATAATTTAAAATATTTAGTTTAAAAAGATGCTAGCTCTTGGCTGGGCACGGCGGCTCACGCCTATAATCCCAGCACTTTGGGAGGCCGAGATGGGCGGATCACGAGGTCAGGAGATCGAGACCATCCTGGCTAACACAGTAAAACCCCGTCTCTACTAAAATACAAAATTAGCCGGGCATGGTGGCGGGCACCTGTAGTCCCAGCTACTTGAGAGACTGAGAAAGGAGAATGGCTTGAACCCGGGAGGCGGAGCTGGCAGTGAGCCGAGATCGCACCACTGCACTCCAACCTGGGCAACAGAGCAAGACTCCATCTCA
>NW_016805334.1:2206182-2221579 GCF_001698545.2 Rhinopithecus bieti
GATCACGAGGTCAGGAGATCGAGACCATCCTGGCTAACACAGTGAAACCCCGTCTCTACTAAAAATACAAAAATTAGCCGGGCATGGTGGCGGGCACCTGTAGTCCCAGCTACTTGAGAGACTGAGAAAGGAGAATGGCTTGAACCCGGGAGGCGGAGCTGGCAGTGAGCCGAGATCGCACCACTGCACTCCAACCTGGGCAACAGAGCAAGACTCCATCTCAAAAAAAAAAAAAAAAAAAAGGTGCTGGCTCTTTGAGAACCTGTCATAATTTTCCTAATATTGCCTTAACACAAAATATGTTAGAGCAAAATAAAATATCTCTTTGAATCTTTCATTTCAGAAAACGACCTTCAATGCAGTCAATAAGCATTTATTGAGTACTGTGGGAGATCCTAAGATTGAAATGCAATTTCTTTGCAACTAGGGCCTTATAATTTTAATGGAGAACCAAAATATAAAGATACGTATGTGTGTATGTGTGTGTATATATATATATACGTATACATATATATATATATAATTTTTTTTTTTTTTTTGAGACAGAGTCTTACTTTGTTGCCCAGGCTGGAGTGCAGTGGTGTGATCTTGGCTCACTGCAACCTCCATCTCCACCTCCTGGGTTCCCACCTCAGCTTCTCAAGTAGCTGGGATTACAGACATGTGTCACCACATTTGTACAAAATACATTTTTGTATTTTTTTGTAGACAACTATTAGCATGCTTTTGCCATGTTAGCCAGGCTGGTCTTGAACTCCTGGCCTCAAGTGATTTGCCTGCTTTGACCTCCCAAAGTGCTGGGATTACAGGCATTAGCCACCATGCCCGGCCTGCATTTATATATTTTAAGGGATTAAGATAGCAACGAAAGGTAATTTTAATGGGCTTTCCAGGGAAGGGGAGAGTGACAGGAAAGAAGAGAGGAGAGAGAGACAAAGCTTGGGGTAGGTGTCCACAAGCATGGAGGAACTTAGAGTCTTTTTGAAGTCATCTACTTTGCAGGGGAAGGGTCTTAATAATGATCATGTTAATAACAACGATAATAGCTAATGTCTATTTGGTGTCTGTACCCTGCAACTCCTGATATTAAATTGCTGTTCACTTACTGTTCACTTAGAAGATTCACATAAAAATATTTATTAAGCTTTACCATGGTGCTGGGATACAGAAGAAAGAGTAGATAGAAGATAGCTATGCAAATAAACAAAGAAAGAAAGAAAGATATAATAGAAATAGGCAATGAGTGTGGCCATGCATTTCCTCTTAACTGGCAACACATTCTTGCATTTTTAGGCAAAGCTAGAACTCATTGATACTCAGAGGCTGTAAGGAGGATTTCTATGGAATGTAGCTTTCATCGCTGCAGTATTGACTTTGGTAAAAAGATGGCAGCAAAGTTCAGCTAGCTCTTCGGAAACCACTTCTCAAAAGTGAGGGGAGAATATTCACATCTTTTTACAGGTTAATGGGCAAGTGGGGGAAACGTCATCTTGCGGCTTGCACATGAAATTGTTTTCAAACTGTATATCACAATATTTATTAAACATTAAAATATCACAAGTTCCATATAAGCCAGGTTATAATATTCAAATTATATTTATTCATTCACTTGTTAATTTGCAAATGTAAATATTCATTAATTTCCCAAATGTTTTAGTACCTGCTAGTCATTAGCACTGCACTGAGAGCTGATGATACTTGTCAACCAGAATAGACACAGTTCCAGCTCTCACTGAACATAGGGCCTAGAGTGGGAGTGATATTAAAAAGATAAATATAGAAATGAACTTGTAATTATTCATAGAATGTAATTACCTGTGGTAATTGTATTTTTCAGTTTCCTACTACTTGAGAGTAACAGAAAATACTCAAGCATTTATTTTTCAATTGCTTGACTAATTATTCGGGTGCCTAGAACAGTGCCTGGCACAAAGCAGGCGCTTAGTAAAGAGCTGTTAAGTGAGTGAAGGAGTGTAATAACAAATCTGAGATACATATGTCCAGAACATGACCGGAGACAAGTTTCTAATGAAGGAATATGACCTGGGTCTGGGAAAGTGATGTAGGTCTGAAGGATGATAGGAGGTAACTAGATGGCTGTGTATGTGTGTGGATTGGAGGTGGGGAGTCTCTGGGCATAGAGTAGACCATGAGTAAAGGCCCTGTGACAATGGTGGCTGTGGGGTAGGGAGGGGGTAGAGAGGAGGCATGGGACCATGACTTGCTACAGGGAACTGAAAGACCAGTGCGGCCTCATCACAGGGAGTCAGGGGGTTGAACAGTGATGGACAACATAGACTTTGGTGTCAAGAATGAGTAGGAGAGGGACAAGAGTGGATTTGGGTAGAACAAGTGGGAAGCTGTTGCAGTCCAGGTGAGAGATGGTGGTAGCTTAGACTAGGGGGCGGGCTAATGGAGTGGGAAGTTGTCAGAGTCACCGATGGGAGCACATGGTGATATATAGACTATACAGTGTAAGGGAGAGAGGAGCTCCAAGGATTACTGACTTGTGCAATAGGGTGTGGTAGAAAGGAAATTCTGGAGGAAAACCAATTTGAGAGAGGAAGGAAGATCCTAAGTTCTATCTGGAACATTCTGAGAATTTGAGACATCTTAGTAGAAATATTAAGTCCATAATTAGATTGAAGGGACAGAGCACAGAGAGGTCTGGGGTAGAAATTGATTTGGGAGTCATTGGCATGTAGATGACATTTGAAAAGAAAAGCCCTGGTTGAATCCACATATGAAGGGAGTATAGGGAAAGAAATGGGGACTAAGACTAACTTTGGGGAACTCACATTGGTGCCTGGTGGAGAAGGACAGCTTCAAACAAAACAGAAGTAGCCAGAGAAGAAAGGAGGAGAGCCAGGAAAGAGCATGTGAGTGCAATGGACAGAACTCTGGACACAGGAAGACCTTTCTTGTGTTCCGAGAAAGGTCAGCATCTCCATCCTCTACCACAGTCCTTCCATCCAGCCAGTTCGTTCATCCATTTAACTGTGGCCCTTGCTAGCTCCAACACAAATGTCCTTGGTTCTTGGTAGAGCCAGTCCCAGGAAGATAACATCTTTTGAGCCACCAAAATCATAGATCATGGCAAATAGGAGCAAAGAATAATGGTATGAACATCAACTACAATTAGTTAGTGAAAAATTGATGGAAGAATTTATTTACAGTTCCAAAGAAGAAGACCACTGGACTAAGAGTTAGGAAGCCAGAGATCCAATCTGAGCTCACCCAATGGCCTGCTGTGCCAGTTCAGGGATTTTTCTGACTATGCTTCATTTCAGTGTTATTATCATTAAATTTCAGGGCAGGAGACTGTGGTGGATGGGTGGGAAAAAAGAAGGAAGAAAGGAAAGGAAAATAATACACACTCTGCATACATAATAAGATTCTTATAAAGATCTTATGAGATCAAGTGTCTAAAAGTGCCTTGGAAAACATAACATCAAATACTTTTCTATATGATAAAAGAATTTTTAAAATACTCTCATAAAAATAGAACCATGCAATTGACAAATCTGGAGAATTTCCAGGCATTTATTCCTAAAAAGCTGTGTGAATGCCTTTTATCTCTTTCTATCCTGCTGCTAGCACCATACCCTTTTCTAATTAAAAATAAAAAAAAAAAAAGAAAAAACTTCTAAAATCTGTTATTGATGCAAGGAAAAGGATACATATAGATTTTTAACAATATAGATTCAGGACCACCCAAGCTAATGGATTCTAGGCCAAACAGCGAAAACAAAAGGATTACTACTAAATCCTCCAATCTGTTTTAAAAGCTGGAGAGGATAAGTGATGGGAAGTTGGCTGGCTAGAGGCACCAGACACCAGCCTGTCCACCAAGAAGGACCAAAACAGCAAGAAGATAATCATACCTCGAACAGAGCTTCAAGAGAGACCCCCGGAATTGAGCAAGAAAGTGACAGAGCACTTCTGAGGCTTCTAAGGAGAAGAGAGCTAAGCATCCTGAAGCCAAGAGAAATTCCCAGTGGCAGGCAAAATATAAGTGAGAGGTCCAAAGTGGTCCACATTCCCACAGTGAACTCTGCAATCCTGGGCATGGGAAAGCCCTTAGGCCCCTGTGGGCCCTGAGACTAGTATGGGAGCTGCTTGGAGGCCACACAATGGCATTGCTCTGGGGAGGGATTTTGTGCTGGGTCCCAATCCCCCTCCCCTACCCAAGCAATTGCCGCACAGTAATATTTTGAGAGCCCAGCCCTCACCAAACTCCATCCTGTCCTGGCGGCCCGCAGCCCCTGCATCTCCGTATTCCCAGAGCCGTACCGGCATCTGTCATGTCCACCTGAGAGCTACAGTACTGCAACTGTGGTGAGTCCCAGTAGTGCAGCTCCGTACCCAGCAGCCTGGTCCACACAGTGTTCTATGACCCAGAGAAATGGGTGCAGTGCACCAGGGAGGCTGCCCCTGGGAACAAGGGAGCCAAAGTATGTGCTCACCAGAGCCTGAGAGCCTCCTGCCCTAGGCTGTGGTACTGACACCAACCCTAGCCCCTCCAGGAGCAGGGCCACCACACTTCTCCACAAGCCATCAGGGTGCCTGAGGATTGACCTGCCCCAGCTACTACCACCAGCACCCATGCACATGCCATCTGGGGTCCTGGCGATAGGCTCACCTGCTGCTGCTACTGGAGCCTTGACACACATCTGTCAGGGACAGGCCCCATCCCACATGCTGCTGCACCACCTGGATCATGCCTCACCCACCCTGCTGCTGCCAGGGGCTCCCATCTGGGCCTGGGTGACCAGTCTGCTCAGCCTGTTGCCACCATTGCTGGCACCCATGTGAGCGACCCAGGGGCCCGAAGGTTGGCCCCCCACTGCAACTGCCGCTGCTGGCGCTGTATGCACATCTCCCAGGCGCCTGAGAACACGCCTTCCCAGCCTGCCACTGCCATCATCTGCCCCTAAGCAAGCCGCCTGGAGGCACAAGGACGTGCCTGCCTGGACCTGCCATTGCCAGTGCCAGCATACACCTCCCAGGCCTCCAAGGACTGGCACACCAGGCCTGCCACTGCCACCACTGGTTCCTGAAGACTGGCCCACATGTCATTCCCATCCCCAGCAAAGCTTTGCCTCAGGCTCTACTGCAGCCTAAACCACTAAGAAAATCACAGAAGCCAGTGAGGCTGATTACAGCCAAAGAAATCATACAGAGACTACAGTATGCACCCACCCAGAATCAAAGCCAAAGCACCCTGCCTGACCAACATTGTAGAAAGCTCTTTTCCTATGAAAGCCTATCCATAAAATTGGGAGCAGTGCTGTTACACCAGATGTGCAGATATCACCCTGAGGAAAGAAGAAGCATGAAAAAGCAAGAAAACCTGACACCTCCAAAGGAACACAATAATTATCTAGCAGCAGATCTTACAGACAAGGAAATCTATGAAATCCTTGAAAAAGAATTCCAAATATTGATGTCAAAGAAACTCAATGAACTATGATAAACACTAGATATGAGAGAAGGGGCTTCAGTGGCTGACTAGAGGCACCAAGCACTGGCTTCTTCCACAAAGAAGAAATAAAACAGCAAGTAAGTAATTACTCTCTCAATAGAGCATCTGAGAGAGAACTTTGGAAGTCAACAGAGAAGTGACAGGACACGCCTAAAGCAAGGAAGGAGAGGGAAGGGAGGCAGTCTGCTCTGCTAGGATCAACTAGGAGCCCAAGAGTGAGGAACCTATGGTGAGGAAAGGGTAGAAGAGATCCTCAATGGTCTACCTCACTACTGCCAACTCCTGCAATCCTAGTCAAGGAAGAGCCCCACTGCACCCTCACAGGTCCTGACACTAACACAGGGAGCTAGTTGCCTGCAGACGGGGCTATGGCATTGGTCCAGAAAGGGAGCTCACGCTGGCTCCCACACTCCTTCCAAGACCTAGGCAAAAACAAGCCTGGTGCCATTTTGCGAGCCCAGCCCTCACCAGACTGCATCCTGCCTTAGGGTCCAAGAGGCTTGCACCTCCCCATCCCTGGAGTTCCATTGACACCCCATGCCTGCAGCAGCTGCTGTTGCTGGCTGCTGCAATGGGGGCAAAAGTGAAAGCCACTGATAGCAACCTCAGCACCCCTGGCAGTGGAGCTGTCACATATTCGCAAGTGCCCTGAGGACAGAGTCCCCCATGGGCAGCCATTGCTGCCAAGTGCCTAAGCAAGTCCCACTGGCAGTGACCCCATTCCACCTTGGTTAAATTTGCTTTTGTTGCTTGTATTTTTGAGATCTTAGCTATAAAATCTTTGCCTAGACCAATGTCCTAAAGTGGGTCTGCTGTTTTCTACTAGAAGTTTATCATTTGAGATCTTACATTTAAGTCTTTAATCCATCTTGATTTTTGTATGTGATGAAAGATAGGGGTCCAGTTTCATTTTTCTGTATATGGCTATCCAATTTCCCCAGCAACATTTACTGAAGAGACTGTCCTTTTCCCAGTCCATGCTCTTGGTGCTTTTGTCAAAAATCAGTTGGCTATAAATATGTGGATTTCTGGGGTCTCTATTCTGTTCCATTGAACTATGTGTCTGTTTTTATACCAATACCCTGCTGTATGGGTTACTATAGCTTTCTAATATATTTTAAAGTCAGGTTGTTGGATGCCTTCAGCTTTGTTCTACTTGCTCAATATCGTTTTGGTTATTCAGACTCTTTATTGGTTCCATATGAATTTTAGGATTTGTTTTCCATTTCTGTGAAAAATGACATTGGTATTTTTATTTGATAGCATTGAATCTGTAGACTGCTTTGGGTAGTGTGGTCATTTTAACATCACTTCTTCTGATCTATGAGCATGGAATGTCTTTCCATTTTGTTTGTGTCCTCTTCAATTTCTTTCATCAGTGGTTTGTAGTTTTCCTAATGCTGAGGTCTTTCACCTTGTTGATTAAATTTATTTCTAGGTATTTTCTTTATCGTAGTTATTGTAAATGGGATTGACTTCTTGATTTTTCAGCTAGTTTTTTTATTGCTGTGTAGAAATGCTATTGATTTTTGTATGTTGTTTACTATCCCGCAACCTTACAGAATTTATTTATCAGATCTAAGAGTTTTTTGGTAGCATCATTAGGTTTTCTAGATGTAAGAATATATCAACAGCAAAGAAGAACACTTTGACCTCCTCTTTTCCAATTTGAATGCCTTTTATTTCTTTCTCTTGCTTGATTGCTCCTGCTAGGACGTTCAGTACTATGTTGAACTGGAGGGATGAAACTGGGCATGCTTGTCTTATTTCAGTTCTTAGATGAAAGGCTTTCAGCTTTTCCTCATGCAGTATGATTTAGCTGTGGGTTTGTCTCAAATGTCTTTTATTACGTTGAGATATATTCTTTCTGTGCTTGGTTAAGAGTTTTTTTCATGGAAGGATGTTGAAATTTATCAAATGCTTTTCCCGTGTCTATTGAGATGATCATATGGTTTTTATCCTGCATTCTGTTGATATGATGTATCATGTTTATTGATTTGCATATGTTGAGTTATTCTTGCATCTCTGGAAAAAATCTCACTTGATTATAGTGTATTATATTTTTGATATGCTGTTGGATGGTTTGCTAGTATTTTGTTGAGGGAGTTTTTTGCATCTATGCTTACCAGGGATATTGACCTATAGTTTTTTTTGTTGTTGTTGTTGCATCCTTGACTGATTTGGTATCAGGGTAATGGTCATCTTGTAGAATGAGTTAGGGAGAATACCTTTTCATTTTTTTGAAATACTTCCAGGAGAATTGGTGTTAGGTCTTTTTTTGTAAGTTTGGTAGAATTAGGCAGTAAAGCCATCCAATCCTGGACTTTTCTTTGTTTGCAGACATTTTATCACTGATTCAATCTCATACTCATTATTGGCCTGTTCAAGTGTTCTATTTCTTCCTGAATTTTTGTAGGTTGTATATGTTCAGGAATGCATCCATTTTTCTGTAGGCTTGCCAATTTATTAGTGTGTAGTTGTTAATAATAATCTCTGATGATCTTTTGTATTTCTTTGGTACCAGTTATAATATTTCCTTTTTCATTTCTAATTTCATTTATGTGGATTTTTCTCTTTTTTCTCCTAGTTTGTCTAGCTACTTGTTTGCAAATTTTATTTTTTCAAAAAAAACCCACAATATTTCATTGATCCTTTGTATTATTATTTTAGTCTCTATTTTGTTTAGTTTTGCTCTGGTCTTTATTATTTCTTTCTACTAATTTTGAATTTGGCTTGTTCTTACTTTTCTAGTTTATTGAGGTACATTGTTTGATGGTTTATTTGAAATCTATTTTTAACATAGGTGTTTATTGCTATAAACTTCACTCCTAGCATTGTTTTGCTTTCGTTGTATCCCTTAGGTTCAGTTATGCTGTGTTTTGATCTTCATTTGTTTCAAGAAATTTTTTGATTTCCTCTTTAATTTCTTTCTTGATCCAATGGTGATTGTGGAGCATGTTGTTTAATATCCATGTATTTGTATGGTTTCCACAGTTCCTTGTTATTGATTTTTTTCTAGCTTTATTTCATTGGGATATGAGGAGATACTTAATATTATTTCAATTTTTAAAAAACTGTTGAGACTTGTTTTGTGTCCTAACATATGGCTTATCAGGAAAATGTTTCCTGTGTTGGTGAGAAGAATGTGTATTCTGCAGCTATTGGATGAAATGTTCTATAAATATCTGTTAGGTCTATTTGGTCTAAATGCAGGTTAAATCCAATGTTTCTTTAATTTTCTGTCTAGATTATCTGTCTCATGCTGAGAGTGGGGTGTTGAAGTCCCCCACTATTATTATATTGGAGTCTATCTCTCCCTTTAGATCTACCAATATTTGCTTTATATATCTGGGTGTTCTGGTGCTGAGTGCACATATATTTAGAATTCTTATATGCTCTTGTTGAATTGATCCCTTTAGCACTGAATAATGACATTCTTCATCTATTTCTACTATTTTTGACTTAATGTCTGTTTTATCTGATATAAGTAGAGCTACTCCTGTTTGCTTTTGGTTTCCATTTGCATGGCATGTTTTTTTCATCCATTTACTTTTAGTCTATATGTATCTTTACAGGTGAGGTGAGTTTCTTGTAGGCAGCATGTAGTTGGGTCACATTATTATTATTATTTTTAATCTGTTTGGTCAGTCCATATCTTTTAAATGGAAAGTTTAATCTGTTTACTTTCAAGGTTATTATTGATATGTGAGAGCTTATCGCTGTTGTCATTTTATTGATTTTTTCTTGTTATTTTCTATATCCTTTGTTCCCTTCCTTCTCTCTTATTTTTCATTGTAGTTTGGTGCCTCTAGTCAGCCATCTTGAATAATTCTCCACTGTATCTCATTTTATCTTAGTAATTTGGTATTCTTTTTCTTAAAGATCAGCTCCTCAAAATCTGCACCACTCATGCTCTGAATTAGCAAGAACATGCTAGACTTGCAAATTACTGAGACAGTTGTAGGCTTGGGTTTGATGATTTCCATCTACTTTCATAACTATCTCACTTCAGATTGTAAAGGTTTATTTATGTAACCTGGATCCCCAAGTTCTCTACAATCCTGTGATCTTCCTTTTAATTAAGAAAAATGAACCGAGTTCCCCTTTCATATAAATGTAAGGAATCCAGCATGCCTCCCCCATTTCTCAGGTCTCTTGGGACTAGGGTAGAGTGGTAGAAGGGTGACTTCTTCAGTCCCCTCTCAGGCTGAACTCTTCCTCCTGGCTTCCACGCAGATCTTGGTCTGGCCATCTCAGCATCTCAGCTTTTGTGGCTGCTGTTCCATCTTCTCACCACTTCTCATGTGTGAACTACATTCCCCAAATTACCATTTACACAAGACTGTTGCTTAAGGTAACAGATTTCTACTGAGAGGCTGAAGGGACTGAGGCAATTATGGAGCAGCAGGAAAAAATTCAAAATTAAATATTCGATATGATTTTTCCTCAAGATTATTCACTCCATGGAAGGATCTGCCTCTGTAGTTTTAGGGTGTTCTTCCAATGGAAACATTACTCTTCTCTCACATTTTCTAAGTCCCTCAGGGGCCCCAAACATCCTCCCTTTAGAGAAGCTAAGGGAAAATTCTCCAATCCTTTTTACTTTATTACACAGACCAATTTCTCTCTTTCAATTTTAATATTCTTTTCCCAGGTCATGACCAGGGAACTTTGCCTTGCATGACCAGAATAAGCCACTAAATAATGAACTTCATCATGACCCTTGAAGGTGGAAGGAGTATTGATTGCTCCTCTCCCGATTTTTAAATATAAAAAATTTCTTTCCATTCTATTCAAACTTGAATTATTAATAGGACTCTAGTATTCAAGACCACACAGCATCACTCACATCTTTTTGGGTTTGTGTTCATAACTCTTAGTCAGCAAACTGACATTTTGCATTCTGGCTAACTTAGAAAAGTCATCTTAGACAAACAGGACAATGTCTTGTTACTTTGTTTCCTCTTCCCATGCATCTCCTCCCACTTCCACCCCATCCATCTTTTCCTCTGATAGTGAACTTAGAATGTCTCAGTTCAAAGCTTAGGCAAGTTGTAGGCAATTTAAAACCCATCTGGGCTTTGAGCATGTTGAAAACAAGCAACATTTTATTTCACAGAAACTGATTTTTTGGTTTCTTACATTGACTGAGAAAACTGTGACTTCTAATCAGCATTATCAGTTGACCATTTGTGACTTACATTTGGGGGCTTTGAGAAGCCGATTAGTACTGAAGTATAATTTTCACAAGGTTAAAGACATGACTCATGCAAAAACACTAAAGAGCTACTTATTTCATTAATGAGAGACCCAGTAGGACAGTAAAACTGGCTCAAAGGAATGTGAGAGAAACATATGTGTTTGTAGTCACTGAAAGAAGTAACACTAGAATCAATTATTAAATTACACATCAAATTAGTTAATGTCATACAGGACAATAAAACTTAGACCTTTGGGTTGTAATCCTTTTTACCGGCAGAAATCATTTCTATCTCTATGGGCAAAATTCCTTTGTGTTGCTGTAAGAATCATTTGCAACGCTCTAAGTTTATTACAAATTAATATTGACAAATCAATCGTAAAAGGTCAAAGGCAGATATCATATTGTTACCCACATTATGGGTGGATTTGATCACTTGTGGGGCATCAATCCAGTGACCACAAGCAAGAAAGATTTAGCAAGGGGGTTTTATTACTTGTAACAAATAAGGAGAACACAGGAGATAATTCCCAAAGCAGTGCCTCTCTGAGCCGGGAGCTGGGTCAAGTTTTATAAGCATAGGGTAATGAGGTATAATCTGATTGGATCTTGCAATGAGGTGATGCCAGCATGATGTGATTGGCTCCTGTCATGGGGTGACACCATAACTCTATCTGATTGGATCCTGGATCCTGCCATGTGGTGTCCACTTCTAAATTCAGTTCTTGCCCTTCCGTCTGGGCACTTAGAGTCCCCCTGTGATGGCAGGATTGGTTCATATGGGCAAGCTCAGGTCACATGATCTGAGGGTCCATGACAACTGAAAAACAACTCACAACTTTGTTATATAAAAGTTGAATCAGATTGGTCTGGTGCAGCTACAATATCCCTAGAGAATCAGGCAGTCCTTAGGTATGTCTATTAGACATTGCTCCAGTGTGACATAGAAAAGGTATGTAGCCATCCTTTTCTCTATTTCCGAGTTTTGAATGTTTTTTTTTCTTACTTTTAGAAGAACTAAAAGTAAGAAAGTGTTTTTCTCACAACTTCTCTAGGTATATCAATCAAATGTTTTGCTCAATCATGATTTCTATAATAAAGTCTATTACCTTAGAGAACAACATACTTAACACACTTCTGAATTTTAACCCTTCCCTAACCCCTCAAAATACTCTCTTATTTAGAATAACCTATGGGTTAGGTGCATTTACTTTATTTCTTATAATAAGATATTTATATACATACTGAATATTTATATACATACAGAAAACTGAATAATGCTGACCATGATTTCTGTAGCATGACATGTAACATGATTGGACACTGGGCTAAAAGCATCATAATTATGCTTTAATCAGAGATACATAGACTCAGTCACTTATTTTCTCTCCATTAACTTTGATATATTCAACAAAGTTATAAAATCATAAGAATAGTCGACACTTAGTTCTTTTAGGTGATAGGCATTACTTTAAATGTGTTAAAGGGAGGAAGGTATAAACATATCAGTCTCCTGACTGCCTATCTTCTGTTGGTCTGTTGAGTACTATACAGCAAATCCACAGTCCTGAATTAGCAAATGACTTCTACACTTGCACATGTGAGTTGTGCCCACTTGCGTGACTGCCCAAATGCTTCCCAGTAGACGCCCCATGGATACTGCTCTGTGATATTAATGGGATGTTTCTACCAATTCCTACTTATTAGTACTACAGGAAAGATTTTTTTTTTTTTTTTTTTTTTGAGATAAGGAAACATAGGCAAGAGTTAGCTGTGCTTTGGCAACATTTATATAATAAATAACCTGAGTGTTCATCCGCAGCCTCCTGGCCTCTGAACCAGTGTTCCAAATTCCAGCTCTAATCCTACAGAATTCCCACTGATCTCCTTTGATGAGCTATTGTGGAAATTCTTTCTGCAGCTGTTGAGGAGGCCAATCAGAGTCAGAGAAAAGATGGCACTGAGCTACTGCATATCCAATACATAATATCAACAATCACTGAGAATAAGTAGAATAGGAAAAATCTGAAATCTACTGATAATCTCTAACCTTGAGTATTGATTAGGTTTTAATAAACCTCACAATCCAATAGGACCATGGATTGGACCAGTAATCAGCAATATTTATAAATTTAAATTTATTCTCCATTTATTTCCCTTGCCTATTCTTGTTGAGGAACAATACGGGAAAAAGGCCAAAGAGTAATTGGGGGATGGGAGGAGCAGTAAATACCACTGAGTTTTATAAAACTGCATGATGTATCTATTTATATGATGTGAAATACACTGGCATCATGCAGGAAACATTGCTTTTATTTTTTATTTATTTATTTTTTGAGATGGAGTCTCACTCTGTTGCCAGGCTGCAGTGCAGTGGCACGATCTCAGCTCACTGCAACCCCCATCTCCCAGGTTCAAGTGATTCTCCTGCCTCAGCCTCCCAAGTAGCTGGGATTACAGGCATGCACCGCCACACCCGACTAAATTTTTGTGCTTTTAGTAGAGATGGGGTTTCACCATGTTAGCCAGGATGATCTTGATCTCTTGACCTTGTGATCTGCGCACCTCAGCCTCCCAAAGTGCTGGGATTACAGGTGTGAGCCACTGCACCCAGCTGAAACACTGCTTTTTTTGTGTGTTTTTAAAATTGTGGTAAAATACACATAACATAAAATTTACCATTTTAGCCATTAGGTGTACAGTTCGATGTACAACATCATTTATAATGATGTGCAACCATTAGTACCAACCATCTCTAGAACTCTTTCATCGTCCTAAACAAAAACTCTGCACCCATTAAACAGTAACTCTTTATTTCCCCTTCTCTCAGTCCCTGACCACTATTTTTCTTTCTGCCACTGTGAATTTGTGTATTACAGGTACCTCCTAGAATCATACAATATTTGTCTTGCGGTGTCTGGCTTATTTCACTTAGCTTAATGTTTTCAAAGTTCAACACTGCCTTTTTTTTTTTAAACAAAATTACCTTCAATACTTTATTTTTGAGTCTTGTAGAAAGAACAACTTAATAGTATCTTGTGATATGATTTAATACACCTCAAATTCAAAATCCCCAGTTTTGTCTTACAAAACAACTGGCAGTTGGACTCCGATTACTTTTTTTTTTTTTAAGTTAGCTATTGGCTCTGTAAAATATGAATGGAAAAAAAAGCAGTAATAATCTTCACCAAGTGATTCATCTCAGCTGAGTATGACTTGCAATTCAATAATGAAATGAAATCTGCCCCTTGTACCTAGACTGAAAAAGACCAACAATATGTCCTGTTCATTGCTCCTTCCTGCGAGCCATGGAGAGACGGGACCATGACTAATGCCACTTGTTAGAGGATAATGAAATGCAATTGGTGTCCAGCAGACCTAGCAGAAATACTCCTAGGCACAAGAAAAATATGCCCAGGTGGTATTCTCCATTTTTCAAACTAAAACAGCTAACTGCCTCTACACTTTGTGCCCAGAATGCTGCCTGTTTTAGATAGAGGTTCAAGCACTGAGTTCTGTGTTCAATGAACCAGGGTACATACTAACCAGCCAATCAGAGCTTCTTTCATCCCAGCTCTGCCTTCATGACACAACGCCTTAGATACTAATGGGGGAGAGGGGAATGAATGAACCAGAACAATATAATGAGAAAATAAAGTCGAATATGATTACAGTGACCCCCAACCTAGTTTCTCTTAGCTATACTCCAATTACATTCAGTAGCTCCCAGGTGTACAGCAAAAACTGTAACAAAATAGTAAATTCTTCTTTAGGATAAGACTCTCATAAGCCTCTCCAGTTGTATCCAAACTCACGCCATCAAATGAAAGCCTCAAATTGTGCGATATTTAAAACACAAATACACTTGCAAGACCAAAATGAGATACAGTGAAAAGCGTAAATTAGCAGCAGCTGCAGCCCAATTAAGCAAAGATTTCCACGAGGGAAAGCTTACTTGTAATTTACCTAAACAAAGCCTTTCTTTTTGTTGAGATTTGCTGCTTATTATTTTTTCTTATTAAAATGACTACAAAGAGTAACCAAGAGCATCGTTATCACATCAGGAAAAAAAATTCTTCCAATCTAAATAATTCTTTGAAAAGATATCTTTATTTGCATATTTGTGTTTGTAACATTTAAAAAAATTGACAATTTTTAAAAATCAAAGATACACATGCACAGTTAAATGTGTCAAAGCTCATGATAAAACACAGTAATTTCAAGCTCAATTTAGTCATTTCACAATGTATACAATATCTCAAAACAACATTGTTGTATGCAATAAATACATATAATTTATTTGTAAATTAAAAAATAAATTTAAAAAACCTGAGTAATTTCTAGCTGCATTCCTCTTCACCTTCTCAGAGGCCACAAATTTCAAATCTTTTAGCTATTTCTTCTGGCATCTCTATGTTTCTAGATAATATGTTTCTACTGTGATTTCATGATTGATGCATTTTTACCGTATCTGTTGACTTCCTATGATAAAGATTTACTACTACCAATCTCCCTTTCCTCCACAATTCCAAATATAATTACAGCTATGGGAGGGGGTGGGTGAGGATGAAGACGGTATGTGGTCTTGCTCTACCACATAATGTGAAGTGCATGCATATATACAATATAAACATATATTATTATGTGTAATATAAAATAATATATAAATATACTTCTATATATAATTTATATTTTATATAATTAAGAGTATT
>NW_016805334.1:2223833-2323290 GCF_001698545.2 Rhinopithecus bieti
ATGATTGTTTAATCTGCTTTTGATATGCATTTGGGTTATTTCCAATGTTTCTAAATGGCAGCACTAATAAGTAAAATACTTGTTTCATAATCTTTGTGCACATCTGCAAGTGTTTCTGCAAGATACATTCCAAAAAGGGGAATTGCTGGGACAGGGACTATACATCTCTTAATTTTGACACATACTACCTGTCTTCTAAAAGAATCAAGCCAATTTATACTCC
Organism: Rhinopithecus bieti; assembly: GCF_001698545.2. Taxonomy (NCBI): domain Eukaryota; kingdom Metazoa; phylum Chordata; class Mammalia; order Primates; family Cercopithecidae; genus Rhinopithecus; species Rhinopithecus bieti. The sequence continues at coordinate 2,224,057 of NW_016805334.1, forward strand.
CATCACTATTACATATATTAGCCTGCTTTTTCCTCTTACATTTTTGCAAACACTTATACCCACTAACTTTTGAAGCTTTACCAATCTGATTAACAAAGAAAGATAACTTATTTAAATTTCTTACATCTGGATTTATTGTTACATAAGATATAAAGATATTATGGAAGGGATCACTAATAATTAACTTACAAATAAGTAAATAAAGTAGTAATAAAAAATTTAGTTCAGTAGTTTTTTTAAAGTTTTCTCTAAGTTTCTTAAGCTTTAAGTTTAGACATTGAAATAATAGACCATCAAATAACAGTACCAATTACCAAGAGAGTGGTTTCATAATGGAAGTAGCATGCTCCTTCTTCAGTTTTCTGGGCTTAGGAAGTTAGATGTGTGTGTTCTGGTTCCTGCAAGCTTCCTGACTTTTTACTCTCTCCCTCAGTCTCCCCAGCTCCCCAAATGAAGTTCATACATGAATAGGCAGGTATAAAAATGATTTATGTATATAAATAGGTTACTGTTACTGTCTTCTAAAGATTAAGTTGTCTAGCTTCAATTCACAGGGCTTTCAGAAAAGCATGGCTTCATTTTTAATGATTTCAAGTTAGGAAAACTGTGGGGGTGGGGCAGGGAGGAAAGAAAGAAGGAAAAATTTGAAAACATTATTTTGGAGATTAGTAGCCAGAAAAAAATTTAGAATTCAGTCCAAATTATAGAAAATAATAAAAATTAGAAAACAATGGACAACACTCTAATCTAATAACAGGTGTACTATAGTTTATTCTGAAACATAATTTTTGTCTCTCCAATTCCCCTATTTTATTAAAGACAACATCATAGCAGGGCCAATTTATTTGTAAAATAAGTTTTAGACTTATTATACTTGGCTTCATTATTTGCATAAAAGGCAGCAAGAATAATCATTTGCCATACAGTCTTTTCTTTTTAAAGAAAAGTTAGCTTTGCTGGAATGTTTTCTATAAGGAATGTAATATTAGACTTTTTTTTAAAGCCTCAAGCCCAGCCAAGAATATATCTGTGCCTGCAGATATCTGTATAAATTGGGTGAATTCTCCTTTTGAGATTTCAAGAAATCTAGGGGTTCCTCGACATGTCAGAAGGTGACATTCTTTATTTACCACAGGTCAGGACCCTGTGAAGGCCAAGGTATAAGGCCAGTTTTTCCAATGGGCTCTTATCAGATGTGTATTTTTACAAGGCAATCTGAAAATACATCATTCCAGTCAAAGCCTTGGTAAAATAATCACTGTCTCCAATTATGTCATGTTATAAAATAAAACAAATTATTACTGAGCTTATGTAAAGAACTGTGTGGCCGTAAATTAAGAATACTTACGAATAGCTTCCAAATTTTGGAGAAATTAGGTAGACAGAAAAAAATTATATTTTAAATTTTGCTCACTACAGTATACTCTACTCAATTGTTAGAAGTTATAAATAGCTTAAAGAAAAGTTTCCTTGACTGTGAAAACAAAACAAAAGAATCAGCAAATCTTTTAAACAAAAAGTCGTAAAAGGTTACTTCAGTCTTCTATTAGTTCAGTCCATGCAATTAACTCCTGTTCTGCTTGTTCAGTAAACCTCATGAACGTATCAGCACTCCATGAGAATCCTGGAAGTTTTTCTCTCCACTTTAATAGCACAATCTCTAAATTTATCAGAAACTTATATAATCGTATAGTTGACTATAAGCCACTCTATAAAAGGATCAAAGTAAAATAACAATTGTGGGTGACAAAAAGCTTAGACCAGCCATGATTAAAGACACAACTAATGAGGGTAGAAGGGATCACGGCGGACAGGAGGCAGGACTAGATTGCAGCTCTGGACACAGCAGCATGCAGAGGCTTGCATTATGAATTTTTAGGTCTAGACCAACTGCAAGAACAAACCAGCAATCCTGAGAGGACCCACAGACCCTCTGAAGGAAGTGCATTGCTCGTGCAGGACCTGGGAGACACCCCAAATACTGTGAGTGCCCCAACTGCGAAGTGGGAAAGGGAGACCCTCCTCTCCCGAATATACACCCCCACTGGAGAAGGTGAAGGTCTGTTTGTGGGAGAAGTTTCTGACTTTACCTGGAGCTGAATCAAGTTAAAGAGCTGAGTGAAATACAGGGATAGAGGAAGCAGCAGAAAGGCCCTAGGAGCTCACTGGGTCCCTAAGCAGCCCATTCCTTCCTGGCACCACAGGGATCCATCAGGAGGGTGGCCAGAGTAGCAGGGGGTAAAACTCCACAGGGAGAAGGAATTCTCTAGCTGAACTTAATAACAATTTGAATGGGGCGATAAGCCTCCTGGCCAGAACTTGGGGGTCGAATCAGGCATGCACACTTTAGAAGCAGAGGAAGAACTAAAGCCCTTTTCTCTCACAGCTGGGAGGTGGATAGCCTCAGGCAAGTTTTCAAGCCTATTGCCTGCTGCCTGGAAACAGACTTGAGGCTGTTGTGGGAGGCATGGTGGGAGTGAGACCGGCCCTTCAGTTTGCATGGGAGCTGGGTGAGGCCTGTGACTGCTGGCTTTCCTCCACTTTCCTGACAACCTGCATGACTTAGCAGAGGCAGCCATAATCCTCCTAGGTACACAACTCCAGTGACCTGGGAATCTTACCTCCATCTCCCATAGCAGCCACAGCAAGACCTGCCCAAGGAGAGTCTGAGCTCAGACATGCCTCGCCACACCCCCACATGATGGTCCTTCTGTATCCACCCTTGTAGTGGAAGACAAAGGGCATATAATCTTGGGGGTTCTAGGGCCCTGTCCACTGCCAGTCCCTCACCACACTACTACAGCTGATGCTTTCTGGAAAGTGCCACCTCCTGGCAGGAGGCCAACCAGAACAAAAATAGAGCATTAAACCGCCAAAGCTGAGGACCCTCATGGAGTCCATTGCACCCTCCACCACTTCTACCAGAACAGGTGCTAGTATCCATGACTGAGAGCCACAGATGGTTCGCATCACAGGACTCTGTACAGTCAACCCCCAGTACCAGCCTGGAGCCAGGCAGACTTGCTGGGTGGTTAGGCCCAGGGAAAGAAAACAATCATTGCAGTTTGGCTCACAGGAAGCCACATCCATAGGGAAAGGGGGAGAGTACTACATCAAGGGAACACCCCGTGGGACAAAAGAATCTGAACAACAGCTCTCAGCCCTAGAACTTCCCTCTAACAGAACCTACTCAAATGAGAAGGAACCAGAAAAGCAACCCTGATAATACAACAAAATAAGGCTCTTCAACATCCCCCAAAAAATCACACTAGTTCACCAGCAATGGATCCAAACAAGAAGAAATCCCTGATTTATCTGAAAAAGAATTCAGGAGGTTAGTTATTAATCAGGGAGGGACCAGAGAAAGGCAAAGCCCAATGCAAGGAAATCCAAAAGTGATATAAGAAGTGAAGGGAAAATATTCATGGAAATAGGTAGCTTAAAGGAAAAACAATTAAAAAAAGTCAGGAAACTTTGGACACACTTTTAGACATGTGAAATGCTCTGGAAAGTCTCAGCAATAGAATTGAACAAGTAGAAGAAAGAAATTTAGAGCTTGAAGACAAGGTCTTCAAATTAACCCAATCCAACAAAGACAAAGAAAAAAGAATAAGAAAATATGAACAAAGCCTCCAAGAAATCTGGGATTATGTTAAATGACCAAATCTAAGAATAATTGGTGTACCTGAGGAAGAAGAGAATTCTAAAAGCCTGGAAAACATATTTGGAGGAATAATCAAGGAAAATTTCTCTGGCCACGAAAGAGACCTAGACATCCAAATATAAGAAGCACAAAGAACACCTGGGAAATTCATCACAATAAGATCTTCACCTAGGCAGATTGTCATCAGGTCATCCAAAGTCAAGACAAAGGAAATAATCTTAAGAGCTATGAGACAGAAGCACCAGGTAACCTACAAAGGGAAATCTATAAGATTAACAGAAGATTTCTCAGCAGAAACCCTACAAGTTAGAAGGGGTTGGGGACCTATCTTCAGCCTCCTCAAACAAAACAATTATCAGCCAAGAACTCTGTATCCAGTGAAACTAAGCATCACAGATAAAGGAAAGATAGAGTCGTTTTCAGACAAAGAAATGCTGAGAGAATTTGTCATTACCAAGGTATCACTACAAGAACTGCTAAAAGGAGCTCTAAATCTTGAAACAAATCCTGGAAACACATCAATACAGGACCTCTTTAAAGAATAAATCACACAGGACCTATAAAACAAAAATACAGGCCGGGCACGGTGGCTCAAGCCTGTAATCCCAGCACTTTGGGAGGCCGAGACGTGTGGATCACGAGGTCAGGAGATCGAGACCATCCTGGCTAACACAGTGAAACCCCGTCTCTACTAAAAAATGCGAAAACTAGCTGGGCGAGGTGGCAGGCGCCTGTAGTCCCAGCTACTCGGGAGGCTGAGGCAGGAGAATGGTGTGAACCCGGGAGGCGGAGCTTGCAGTGAGCTGAGATCCGGCCACTGCACTCCAGCCTGGGCGACACAGCGAGACTCCATCTCAAAAAAAAAAAAAAAAAAAAATACAAGTTAAAAAGCAAACACAAAACAACAACAACAACAAAAACACAAAGTACACAGGCAAGAAAGAGCATGATGAAAGCAATGGTACCTCACATTTCAATATTAACATTGAATGTAAATGGCGTAAATGCTCCACTTAAAAGATACAGAACTGTAGAATGAGTAAGAAGTCACCAACTAACTGTCTGCTGCCCTCAGGAGACTCATGTAACACATAAGGACTCACATAAACTTAAAGTAAAGGGGTGGAAAAAGGCATTTCATGCAAATGGACTTCAAAAGCGAGCACGGGTAGCTATTCTTATATCAGACAAAACAAACTTTAAAGCAACAGTGGTTAAAAGAGACAAAGAGGGACAGTATATAATGGTAAAAGGCCTTGTTCAACAGAAAAATATCATAATCCTAAATATAGGTTGGAGCTCCCAAATTTATAAACAATTACTAATAGTCCTAAGAAATGAGATAGATAGCAACACAATAACAGTGGGGAACTTCAATACTCCACTGACAGCCCTAGACAGGTCATAAAGACAGAAAGTCAACAAAGAAACAATGGATTTCAACTATACCTTGGAACAAATGGACTTAGCAGATATATACAGAACATTTCATCCAACAACTGCAGAATACACATTCTATTCAACAACTCATGGAATGCTCCAAGATAGACCATGATAGGCCATAAAATGAGCCTCAATAAATTTAAGAAAATTGAAATTATACCAAGCGCTCTCTCAAACCACAGTGGAATAAAACTGGAAATCAACTCCAAAAGGAACCTTCAAAACCATGCAAATACATGGAAATCAAATAACTTGCTCCTGAATGAGAGGTCAAAAATGAAATCAAGATGGAAATTTAAAACATTTTTGAACTAAATGACAATAACAACACAACCTATCAAACCTCTGGGATACAGCAAAGGCAGTGCTAAGAGGAAAGTTCATAGCCCTAAATGCCTACATCAAAAAGTCTGCAAGAGCACAAACAGACAATACAAGGTCAAATGTCAAGGAACTAGAGAAACAAGAATAAACCAAACCCAAACCCAGCAGAAGAGAGGAAATAACCAAGATCAGAACATAAGGAAATGAAATTGAAACAAAAAAATACAAAAGATAAATGAAACCAAAAGCTAGTTCCTTGAAAAAATAAATAAAATTGATAGACCATTGGCAAGATTAACCAGGAAAAGAAGAGAGCAAATCTAAATTCCCTCATTAAGAAATGAAACGGGATATTAGAACTGACACCACTGAAATACAAAAGATCATTCAAGGCTACTATTAACACCTTTACACACAAACTGGAAAACCTAGATGAGATGGATAAATTCCTGGAAAAATACAACCCTCCTAGCTTAAATCAGGAAGAATTAGATACCCTGAACAGACCAATAACAATAAGTGAGACTGAAATGGTAATTAAAAAATTACCAACAAAAAAAGTCCAGGACCAGATGGATTCACAGCAGAATTCAACCAGACATTCAGAGAAGAATTGGTACTAATCCTCTTGACACTATTCCACAAGATAGAGAAAGAAGAAATCCTCCATAATTCATTCTATGAAGTCAGCATCACCCTAATACCAGAACCAGGAAAGGACGTAACCAAAAAAGAAAACTACAGACTGATATCCTTGATGAAAATAGATGCTAAAATCCTTAACAAAATACTAGTTAACTGAATTCAACAACATATCAAAAGGATAATCCACCATGATCAAGTGGGTTTCATACCAGGGATGCAGGGATGATTTAACATACACAAGTCAATAAATGTGATACATGACATAAACAGGATTAAAAACAAAAATCACATGATCATCTTAATAGATGCAGAAAAAGCATTAAAATCCAGCATCCCTTTATGATTAAAACTCTCAGCAAAATCGGCATAAAAGGGACATACCTTAATGTAATAAAAGCCATCTATGACAAACCCACAGCTGACATAATACTGAATGGGGAATATGGTCATTTTCATGATATTGATTCTTCCTATACTTGAGCAAGGATCTAGAACTAGAAATACCATTTGACCCAGCCATCCCATTACTGAGTATATACCCAAAGGATTATAAATCATGCTGCTATAAAGACACATGCACACATATGTTTATTGCAGCACTGTTCACAATAGCAAAGACTTGGAACCAACCCAAATGTCCATCAATGATAGACTGGATTAAGAAAATGTGGCACATATACACCATGAAATAGTATGCAGCCATAAAAATGGATGAGTTCATGCCCTTTGTAGGGACATGGGTGAAGCTGGAAACTATCATTCTGAGCAAACTATTGCAAGAACAGAAAACCAAACACTGCATGTTCTCAGTCACAGGTGGGAATTGAACAATGAGAACACTTGGACACAGGTTGGGGAATATCACACACCGGGGCCTGTCGTGGGGTGGGGGGAGTGGGGAGGGATAGTATTAGGAGATATACCTAATGTAAATGAAGAGTTAATGGGTGCAGCACACCAACATGGCACATGTAGACATATGTAACAAAGCTGCACGTTGTACACATGTACCCTAGAACTTAAGGTATAATAATAATAACAAAATACTGAGTGGGGAAAAGTTGAAAGCATTCCCTCTGAAAACTGGAACAAGACAAGGATGCCCACTCTCACCACTCTTCTTCAACATGGTACTGGAAGTCCTAGCCAGAGTGATCAGACCAGAGAAAGAAATAAGGGCATCCAAATTGATAAAGAGGAAGTGAAATTGTCACTGTTTGCTGACGATATGATTTTTTACCTTGAAAACCCTAAAGACTACTCTAGAAAGCTCCTAGAACTGATAAAATAATTCAGTAAAGTTTCCAGATACAAGATTAATGTACACAAATCAGTACCTCTTCTATACACCAAGAGTGACCAGGTAGAGAATCAAATCAGGAACTCTACCGCTTTTACAGTAGCTGGGAAAAAAATAAAATAAAATACTTAGGAATATACCTAACAAAGGAGTTGAAAGACCTCTACAAAGACAACTACAAAACATTGCTGAAAGGAATCATAGATGTCACAAACAAATGGAAACACATCATGGATGGGTAGAATCAACATTGTGAAAAGGACTGTACTGCCAAAAAAAAATCTACAAATTCAATGCAATCCCTGTCAAAATATCAACATCATTCTTCACAGAATTAGAAAAAACAATTCTAAAATTCACATGGAACCAAAAAAGAGCCCACATAGCCAAAGCAAGAGTATGCAAAAAGAACAAATCTGGAGGCATCCCACTACCTGATTTCAAACTATACTATAAGGCTGTAGTCACCAAAACAGCATGGTACTAGTATAAAAACATGCATATAGACCAATGGAACAGAATAGAGAACCCAGAAATAAAGCCAAATGCTTATAGCCCACTGATCTTCGACAAGGCAAACAAAAACATAAAGTGGGCAAAGGACACCCTTTTCAACAAATGATTCTGGGATAATTGGCTAGCCATATGTAGGAGAATTAAACTGGTTCCTCATTTCTCGCCTTATACAAAAATCAACTCAAGATAGATTAAGGACTTAAACCTAAGACCTGAAACTATAAAATTCTAGAAGATGATATTGGAAAAGCCTTCTAGACATTGGCTTAGGCAAGGATTTCATGACCAAGAACCCAAAAACAAATGCAATAAAAACAAAATAAATAGCTGGAACCTAATTAAACTAAAGAGCTTTTGCACAGTAAAAGGACAGTCAGCAGAGTAAACAGACAGCCCACAGAGTGGGAGAAAATCTCCACAATCTATACGTCTGACAAAGGACAAATATCCAGAATCTATAATGAACTCAAACAAATCAGTAAGAAAATAAACAAATTATCCCACCAAAAAGTGGGCTAAGGACCTGAATAGACAATTCTCAAAAGAAGATATACAAATGGCCAACAATCATATAAAAAATGCTCAACATAGCTAATGATCAGGGAAATGCAAATCAAAACCACAATGCAATACCACCTTACTCCTGCAAGAATGGACATAATCAAAAAACAGTAGATGTTGGCATGGATGCAGTGAACAAGAACACTTCTACACTGCTGGTAGGAATGTAAACTAGTACAGCCACTATGGAAAACAGTGTGGAGATTCCTGAAAGAACTAAAAGTAGAACTATCATTTGATCCAGCAATACCACTACTGGGTATCTACCCAGAGGAAAAGAAGTCATTATTCGAAAAAGATATTTGCACACGCACATTTATAGCAGCACAATTCACAATTGCAAAATCGTGGAACTAACCTGATGCCCATTAACCAACAAGTGGATAAAGAAACTGTGATATATATATATATATATATATATATATATATATATATATGAATGATGGAACACTACACAGCCATAAAAGGAATGAATTAACCACATTTGCAGTGACTTGATTGAAATCGGAGACTATTATTCTAAGTGATGTAATTCAGGAATGGAAAACCAAATATTGTATGTTCTCACTGATATGTGAGAGCTAAGCTATGAGGATGCAAAGGCATAAGAATGATACAATGGAATCTGGGGAATTGGGGGGAAGAGTGGGAGGTGGGTGAGGGATAAAATACTACAAATATGGTGCAGTGTATACTGCTAGGGTGATGGGTGCACCAAAATCTCATAAATCAGCACTGAAGAACTACACTTGTAACCAAATACCACCTGTACCCCAATACCCCAATAACTTACGGAAAATAAAATAATAATAAAACAATACACAATTAACAAGGAAATTTTGTTACTTCTGTGGCATAAAACAATTTACATAATGATCATAATTACTACTGATAAGATATACTAAGACATATTAGAATCACAAGAATTTCATGCAATTTTGGAACACTTACTAATAATACAGTTATATAAACCTAATCCAAAGAAGGTTAACACCATTTTATACTTGACAATGCTTCCTGTATGATTTTAGTATACCACATGAGTCAAATACGTCTGTTTTGGACTTCAGGGACCTTATATCAAAAAATTAATGAGGTCAAAAAGGCAAAATTTAGAATTTGATTTTGGAAAGTTTATCAAATATCAAAAGTTTAAAACACCTAATTATCACAATAGTGTCACAGATCATTGTAAAATAAGTCATTCATTTAACCAAAGTTATCACTCAAAGATTTCATAAAAGGCAAAAGTCTTTATTCTTTGAAAGAGACTTACTTTCCAAACAATAAGCCCTAATAAAGACAGAATGAGGCTAATTAAATCTGTCTCTCAAACCTTGTAAATAAATCTTTTAAATTTTAATTATCTTGACCACAAGATGTAATTTCTATAAAACTTTTAAAACCTTTTGTAATTGTTTTTATTAAAGAGTGAGTTAATGCTCCAAGAAAACCCTGTTGATCTGACATAGGGGCTCAGACGCTGGTCTTGCATCAGTGTGCCTTTGATATTAATGTTTAATTTATAGAGAAACTCTGAACTAATTTTATTTCTCAAATCGACCCTTACAATCTCATGCTCCCACCTCTTCTGCAATAGTCCTTGGACCTACAGGGGTTAGTTTTTAATTTCTGGCCCTGTGTCTCACGAATTTGGTTTATTTTGATTGTCATCTTCTCTTGGATCAGAGAATGAGACTTTAACTGCTGTCAGTGTTTAAGATTTAGCAGGACTTGGTGTCCCTTTTAGACCCAGGAGTAAAAGCCCTATAACTTAACAACACAAAGACTTTAAAAGCAATACAGAAAATTACATGGATGTAATAAACTTAACTTTTTAATTTCAGTTTTCCTACGCAAACAAAAAAACTTAATAACAATGATATAGAAACTATTTCGATAAAATATAAAATCTGTTTGTTAAACCAGTTACCAAAAGGCAAACAAACAAACAGAGGACCTTCTGCAATGTGATTGCTTTTCCCTATGGGGAGTCCATTTAGATAGCCTGCAAGTTAAAATTTATGAAAATGGCTTGAATTACTTGGTCATAGGAAGAGTGTGTCCTATGTCCTAAGAGAAAGTTTTCTATTTTATATAAGAATTTAAAGCCAAGAGCACAGAACATTATATTGGAAGAAACCATTTCCTTTAGACTTTTAAGATAAAACATTTTTAGCATCAGTCCACAACATCAGTTAGAATCTGAAGGAAAAAAGTTACGGGAGCTGACAAAAATGTTGAAGAAGAGAGTTATTACATCAGGCCTTCTTGATGGGGAGAGAAAGCTGAAAACAGTGAGACACAATAAAAATTAAACTTTTGGGTTAAAAATTAAAATCTCTTGTAATTTTATGAAGAATAAATCAATACCTTAAGAAAATTTTGTTGTTCTAACCCATTCTTTAGTGTATTTTTAACATGAAAGCTCAATCTCTAGAAAGACTATTGTAAGTAGTTTTAATTATAACCAGCTTGATTACATAAAGTGTTTTTTCCATAAATTCTCTTTTTACAAACCTTATTATGACTTATACAAACCATTTATGATACCCTTGGACTTCCTGTTTTATCCTAAACATCACTCTCTCTTAAATAACCAATTATTTTATTTTAGGACAAAAATTTTACCACACATGATTCCTTCTCATGTAAATTTATTTTCCTTTTAACCTTTGTTACCAAAAGTATCACTTTGTATTTATCTTTCTTTACATCTTTCTTATTTACTGGTCCATTTTACCTTGTTTTATAAATAACCTTTAAATAACTTTGAATTAGGAAAAAATTATTTCTTTTTAATAAGAACATATTGTTTCTTAGAAAAATATTTTCCTGTAATTTTTTTTAAAAGCTAGGTGACCCAAACATTTAATGAATATCTATGATTTAATATAACTGTAGATTCTAAATTATTATATATACATTTATTTTACAAGCATTTATTGTTATATCAACCTAATTACATTTTTAAAAAACTAATTTACCTAGATTACTTATAAAAACTGTGATTGTCATCATTTAAAGTTATTTTCTTGTTAACCATTTTTTATAGTCTGTGAATTTCAGTTGTTAACCTAAATAAGAAACTTAAGGTTAAGTAAATGTGGATTTTTTTTTCAGTAAGACAGATTTAGCTATTTTTTATTAAATCAATAATATTGCATGCCTATTTATCAAAAAATTACATGATAATCTTCTTTTAGGCTTCATTTAGAGCTTTATAACCTTCATGTCAAATCTTGACATCTGATAATGTTTAGCACAGATAAATATAAAACTGCTTGGCCAATAGATCGAAAAAATAATGTACATTGACAATTCTGAATCCATTCTAATTTTATTTTACCAATTAATTAAGAGCAAGCTTATTGATTAAAAATTTACTTAAGTAACTTGAACTTGAAAAGTATTTGGGCTTATTTACTTAATTTATGAATAGTCCTTTATTTTTAAGCTAATTTGGTACCTTGTGGCCATAACACATAAAACACATATATGTACATTGTAACACACCTAAGCACACATGCGCACTTACTCATACAAATAAAGATTCTATAGCTTTGAATTTACTTTGAAACTGTAGCCATGAGATATCAATACAAATTACGAAAAAAAATGCTTGGATGCAAACAGTGGTTTTTATCTCAACACCAGTAGAAAGGTCTTCTAAACTAGAAAAGTTGCATTTTCTTAAACAAAAACCACATGCTCTGTTTTGTTTTGTTTTGTTTTGTTTTACAAACTTTACCAAAACACATCTTACTGTCCCACTATTCTAACTCTTAGTAACCTTAATTCCTAGTGAAAAACATAGGATCACTTAATTGATCACAACACGAGGGGGTGTAGCAGAGGTGGGGATGGTTAATGGGTACAAAAATATAGAAAGAATGAATAAGACCTAGTATTTGATAGTACAAAAGGGTGACTATAGTCAAAATAAATTAACTGCTCATTTGAAAATAACTGAAAGAGTATAACTGGTTTATAACACAAAGAATAAATGCTTGAGGAGATGGATACCCCATTTTCCATGATTTGATTATTACACAATGCATGCCTGTACCAAAATACCACATATGTGTATACCTACTATGTACCAAAAAAAATTAAAATAAAAAAGTAACATGACTTTAAGATTTTAAATTACTGAGGAGAATTTTGAAACTAAATATACCAAATTAATTTTACCAAAAAGTACTGAAATCATGTGAACTGAAAAGCCTCTGAGTTAGCTTCTATTAGTCTAATAAATGCTTACTTTTTAAAAGTCAACTAACGAGAACTCTTTCTTCTAATTGGTAGTGAAATATTATTTCTACATGACTTTATAAACATATAGACATAACAAGCTCAGAGGTGAATTTTACAGATTTAAAATTTTTCATTTACCTGTTTTCAAAAATTGTCTCTTCCCTACTTTACACTATTAATCTCTTGATTATCTGTTCCATGTCCTAAACAATAGTTAACTAGGCAACTCTAAATTTTCATCTCCAAAGACATGACTTAAGTGAAGCAAGGTAGAAAATTCAAAGTCACAGACATAAATCTAAACAAATGCAAGGTCTGTTATGTAAACTTTAAGCCATTGTCTAGTTAAATTTCCTAGTGGTTTAGGTGCAGAGACAGAGATGCCCTTACAAAATGGAGATTTCCTTTAAAGATACACATTTCCCTTAAAAAGAGTTTTATTAAAGTGACTTAGTTTGATAGGTGGTGGTTTCAATTTAGCTTGATTTGATTACTGGCTTTAGGGTGGAGCCCTTTAGGAAACAGGATCAAGAAAGCATGTACGATTTTCTAATCTCAGCATGCAAAAAACTAGTAATGACCTGTAGTAATGACCATTTTCTGTAAACTGTCCTCAGCTTCCCCTAACATTGTAGCTCTTATCTATTACACATGACAAGGTCAAATCTTCTCACAGTACTAGGTAATCTCTGGTGCCCCCAAAAGCCAAAGAGATCATGTAACACCATGCAAAAAAAGCAGAGCTTTAGATCTGAGAAGAATCTGTCCATGACTCTAGAAACTCCCCAAAGAAAGCAGAACATCCAAAAAAGGGATGAATGGTTCCTTTATTCTCAATTCTTTAAGGGGCTTCAGTCTTTAGAAGCCCTCTCTAGAATTTTTTCACTTGGTACTGAAGATGGCAAAAGGGAAGGAGGAATAGGGTGGAAAAAAATAATGAAAAAAATAAAAATAATTAAAAAAAAATGAAAGAACAATTTTTTTAAGAAAGGAAGGCCAGGCACGGTGGCTCATGTCCGTAATCCCAGCACTTTGGGAGACCAAAGTGGGTGGGTCACTTGAGGTCAGGAGATTGAGATCAGTCTGACCAACATGGTGAAAACCCATCTCTACTAAAAATACAAAAATTAGCCAGGTGTGGTGGCGTTCACCTGTAGTCCAAGCTACTTGGGAGGCTGAGGCAGGAGAATTGTTTGAACACAGGAGGCAGAGGCTGCAGTGATCCAAGACTGTACCACCGTACTCCAGCCCGGGTGATACAGTGAGATTCCATCCAAAAAAAAAAAGAGAGAGAAGAAGGAAGGAAGGAAGGAAGGAAGAAGGAGGAGGGAGGAGGGAGGAGGGAGGAGGGAGGAAAGAGGGAGAGGGAAGGGAGGGAGGGAGGGGAGGGAGAGAGGAAGGGAAAGGAAAGGAAGGAAGAAAGAAGAAGGAAGAAAGGAACAGAGAACCAACTGTATGGGTTCTTTTTTGTTTGTTTTGTTTGTGTGTTGTTTGTTTGTGTTGTTGTTGTTTGTTTGTTTGCAGCTGCAAGGAATTTTACCCAGAGGCCTTGTTCCCCATAATCTGGAATTCTCATTAAGACTTGACCAAGTCATGTAGAGTTGATTGAATCTGATGGGAGAAAGATGGAACAAACAACCAAAAAAAAAAAAAACCACCAGAAATACAATTATTGAGTGATTTAATGGTAAGGAGAAATTAAGATCAGCTGGTTGTCAACCTTAACTTTTAGTCATTGTGGAGAATTTTCAAGACAAAACCCCAATTCGGCTACTTACCTAAGATTGGTGCCCAGGCTCAAGACTGCTCTCTACCATCTTAGAAACAGGAAAAATCTCAAACTCACCTTCCCTATTGGAAGTGAGCTGAAACACCAGAAAGGAATTGCCTGCCCTTTATCATCATAGAAGCAGGAAAACTTACCTTCCTTGTTGGAAGTGAGTAAACCTCCAGAAAAGGAGCTGTAGCGCAAAGTAAACCTTAGATCTCAACCAAACTTTCGAGGATCAGGGATTCTCTGGAGGGGGCACCTCCCAGACATCAGCAAATTGTCCTGTTGGTTTGAGCAATAAAGATACTCCAAGCTGGTATCAAACACCACTGGGAGATTTGTCAAAGGTCAGGGCCACCTCCACTCAGAGTCCCTTCATAGTTGACAGTTTGTAAACCAAAAAGTATATGAGATAGGTCTCAATCAATTTAGAAGTTTATTTTGCCAAGGTTAAGGACATAGCCAGGAGAAAGGAAACAATACAGAATCACAGAAACAGTCTGTGGTCTGTGCCTTTCTCCAAAAGTGAATTTGAGGGTTTCAATATTTAAAGGGGAAAAGTGGGGTGGAGGAGCAAGAGGGAGGGTACAGGCATCCACACATTGCAAGAGAAAAGGAGCAGGTAGGGGAATAATCAATTATGCATTTGTCTCATGCTCAGTAAGTCAGCACTTTATATAAGATAAGGTGAACATACCTGTGGAGATAGAACTTTTATCTGCTTAGGAACAAAAGGAAGGGCAGCTACTTGTATGACTCAGGTTTCATCTTCATTTTTTCCTTTTGGCCTAGTGAACCGGGGTCCTGAGTTTTTATTTTCCTTTCACACTGTGTTATAGGAGTTTTGCATTGTAAATTTGGCTGGATATTGCAAAATCATTTTTGAAAGAAGCTGTACCAATTCACATTCTCACTGGTGTATACAGGGCTTTTCCTCACTCTATCAAAGGAAGCTCTTTAAAAATTAGCAGTCCTACAATTGCCATGCATGATACAACTGTACTAAGGAAATGGATTTTAAATAAACAATGCAAATTACATAAGTTGGAAGCTGTTCGGACCCCTCAAAAGGGAGTGAAGTCAGGCCCATTGATACGCGTTTCCCTTTATGGTGATACACCATTTGTCTGCATTTACACAAAGACCTTTGTGAACCACCCCAGCTTTGGCAATTTTACCCAAAATCACCGTCTCTGATGGAGGTGATGGTCCCAACAACCCTTAAGTGACCCTACCAAAACCACTTTGCAGCACATTTCCATTCTAAAGCTTGAGCTTAACCCCAAGTTATTAACAGAATCATCTCGTGTTGCCCTGAATTATCCACTGTTCTAACTAAGCCACTGATTGCCCAAAGAGAAAATATCACATTCACTGCCACTAATTATAATGCTATCTTCGGATTATAGAACTTCTCCAGCAAAGCGCTCACAGCATTTTAAAATATCTTATCTCATTTAGTTGCACAGCAGCTTGCTGAGGTGGGAAAGGTGTTGTTGAGACTGTAGAGATATAAGGAGAGGTCTTGATATCCTCTGTAGCAGCCATAAAGCAAGGTCCTGTGGCAATGTCCCAGAATAAATCAAGATGGAGCCAAAGAAACTAAGTGATGAAACTCTTAAAAAATTTATTAAATGATATTTCTGTTTTTAGTCTCTTTTGGATTTCCTCAGAATCTGTAGGTGACCTTTAAAAATACAGCATCAGGGCAAAAGTGGGCTACTGAGATGCTAGACCTCCTTCCAGTAGGTGTTAGTGAGGCTGGCAGATGGTTCCGGGCTCCCATTTGGCTCATAAATCTAGACAGAGCTGAGGGCACAGGTGCCCATAGTCTTTTAACCTATGAATAAAGGAATCACAAAGTTGGGTGAGGCTGGTTAGGGAAGGAGAGCAGGTAGCAGTGGGGAAGACAAATTTGGCAGTTTTAACCTTGTCACCAGCTGGGTAGGAACATGATGCCAGTGTGTTAAAGCAGGCTCTTTGGAGCATCTGTGGTGGTAAATTTTCATTAGGATTCTTCAGAGTTCCCAGGCTCAATTCAGGTAGTGCAGTGGTTGTTTGGGTGAGAAACCCCACAGGTCTGGCAGGGACTGTCTACTCTTTACAGTACAGTAATATATGCAGTGAGAGGCTTGGTTTTAATTCCAGAGAATAACAGAAAGCTTCCTGTTGGCTGTTCTGAGCTCTCCTGTCAGAAAACTATCTTTGAAAGCACTCTGTCAACCCACCTGGATGTCCCAGAGCTGCGCCAGCCAGGGAATCCTCAGAGCCCCACTCTGCCCTGAGGCAACCTTTCCCTAGTGGAACCAGCCCCTGACATAAGAGCCCCACTGAGTGGGTTCTGAAGTTTTTGTACCATCCAAGGCCTGCTCAACCTGAAACAGCGTGACACTTTCAATATAATCCAAACCCGTTAAGCTTCCCCAGGTCTCCAGGAGAGGGGCAGGAAAAAGGAAGAGGGAGAGAGTCCTTTCTGTGTCTTGAGCTATGGTAGGAGTACATCTAATATTCATAACTTTAAACACGGTACACACTGGTTTATCTGTTTTGCAAAGGGGGAACTTGAGGATCAGAGAGGTTAAATAACTTGCCCAGAGTCACAGAGCTCCGTAGTGTCTACACAGACATGTGTTATTTTTTTCCTGCCCAGCTTCCCTTTATCCCTAAGTAACAGCCTCCCTTTATCCTTAAGTAACAGCACCATCTTTCCTGAAGTTGAATGAGATCGATTCCTTCCCTCTTCCACCCCAACCTCCCCGCAAGAGTATATTTGTGACTTAGGATTGAGCAATCAGCAGCCTCACCAAGACCTGTGTCATAACTCTTGGCAGAGACCCTCTTCCTCCTCCATTCATCATGTGAGTCTGGAGCTGCTAAGGAAGCACTGTCCTCAGAATGAGGCCAATAGAGAAATCACTGGAGCAGAAAGAGAGAAGGAAATAGATTTCCAATAATGTCTTTTGAGTACCTGGATGTAGCTGTTCCTGAAGGCAAAACACATGCCTGGATTTGTCAACTCTCTTAGTTTAGACAATGAATCCTTACTCTTACTATTTTGGTTAATACACCAAAAAGCTGGAATTTGAACCTAGCTTTGTCTGACTCCAAAGCCAGTGTTCTTTTGACTCTACAGAACAGCTTCCCCACAAACTTAGCATTCACTGAGCCTGTATTTTCCTAAGGCCGGACCTCACAAATCCGAATTGCAGGCTTCAGGGTGGAGAACAAATCACAATGTACCCATGGAGTTGAGGACACTTGTAGGATTGGTCCACTGTAAAAGTCTCCCCTCCCCAACAGACACACACTCTCATACACATATTGCTCTGAGGTTGGAAGGAAAGAAGCTTCCTTTGCTATTTGGCCCCATTCATACTCTGGAGTCTTGGACTGTGTTGCAACCTATCCAAGCTGTGGTGGGTGATGAGGTCCCTTGGCTAAGATCTGTCCAGTTGTACATATATGCTGGGATACTAAGCACTCCCAGGCAGATGGCAGGGCACCTGCAGTTTTCACAGTGTTCCTGGGAAAACATTGCTAGGCAATTGTTTAGTCAGCTTGGGCTGCCACAACAACATAGTAGAGATTGCATGGCTCGAAGAGCAAAAATTTATTATCTCACAGTTCTGGAGATTGGAAGTCCAAGATCAAGGTGCCAGAAGGGTGGGTTTCATTCTGAGGCCTCTTCTCTTTGCAGGTGGCCACTATCTCACTGTGTGCTCCTATGACCTCTTCTAGTACACTCGAAGAGTAAACACACTCTCTGGTGTCCCTTTAGATCAGAGTCCCATCCTACAGCTTCATTTAACCTTAATGACTTCTGTAAAGGCCCTATCTCCAAATACAGTCACATCAGGGGTCAGGGCTTCAACATATGAGTTTTGGGGAAGTGGGAGGGACACAAACATTCAGTCTACTACAGAGATGCGCTGAAGACTTTTAGTGACAGGAGATGTGGAGAAAATTCAGAAAGAATATTCAGGGGAGTCTACGGGCAGTTGAGGCTGCTTCACAGAGCTTAGGCTTAGGTAGTTTGCAATGACAAAGATAGATATTTTCTGAACCTGTGCTTCTTTGCTGTCTCATGACAGGACAAACGTTGGGTTTTCCTCTTTTGTTTTGCTGGCAATGTATGTTGGGGCTTCCTGGTTTCAAGATAAATTCATGTGTTAAGGTTTGTGGTATCCCAATTGGGAAAGCTAAATTAGTTAATTGAAAAATGAAAAATAGGAAAATTACACCAGCAATTTCTCCAAACATATTAGGCCAATTTAAAACCCAGGTTAACATTGATGTATTGTTTTAATAAGATTCTTGTATAAGGAAAAATGACTGGTCTGCAACATAAATAAATTTGGGAATGTGTTTATTTGGCTGCAATATCCAGGAGCAACAGGGCAAATGACTCCTTTAGTTTTTGCATTTTTTTCTCATCTTTAAAACCCCTAGGCCTTCAATTCTTAGTTATTCTTAGTCAAGACGAATGTCCACAAAATAATGCAAATATTCTGAGCTCCCCTTCACCAAAATGACCCATGAAGCCATCTCAGAGCTCAGATGAGGGTATGGGGCAGACACTGCCCTGAAGCTCTCCAGCCAGGACAGTGCCACGGTTGGAAGAGAAACCCTGATCAGAAGAGGCCAAGTGAAAGGACAGCTGGACCTGCCCTCAAGCCCAGCACCAGCCCCAGCAGGGTTCGCCCTGTCAGTACAAGGTGTCCCCATAGGGGGCTGAGGCTCCAGGAAACAGTGGCACTGCTTCCTCCTTTATGAGTCTAGCCATTTCAAGCTCAGAGAGCTTGGTCAGCTCCCCTTGGCCTCTGAGGCTGATCCTCACGCAGGGGCTTTGGGCCTTCTCATTGAACATCCTGGAAGAGGTGGCCATGGGAAGCTATGTACACTTCTATCTGATGACAAGGCCCAAGGAAAAGCATTCAAAACTCAGAGCCAAGTTCCAGACATTGCAAGGCAAACCCGCAGCCTCAAAAATCATGAGGTCAACCTAGACTTCGACAACACAGAAGCCAGAGATACAAAGGGCATGTCCAGGGCCTCACAAAGACGGTCAAAGAGAATGCCCAGGTCCCCAGGCTCTCGGGAATTAACCTCTGGGAAGTAACAGACTGTATCTAGAAGGCAGTGAGCATAAAGTGGATTTAACTGCTCCTAATGTTGTATTTCTTGAGCTGGGTGATAGATACGTAGGTATTGGTTTGTGTTTTCCTTATCCCTTTTGAATGTCTTAAAACTGCATAATACATTTAAAAAATAAAGTAACATTTAAAAGAGAAGGTATTGAAGAAGGACAGTAGGAATATCTTTTGAAACTCAATATGCTTAATGAAGTTGAGGGAGAACTGAAGAGTCATGTGTTCTTAAGTTCAGAGGAGAGACTTCCCATTCTGGGGCTACAATGTTTCAAGTCTTTGCCGAGCGTGAAAGCAATCAAATTTATCAGCTATTGAGTTGAATCCCAAAATAATAGTAACAGATCATTCTTCTTGTTTGGACCGAATGGAATAGAAAATCCATGAGTTTTGTCTTTCTGTGTGAAGAGTGCACTTAACCCTTTTCATGTATCTTTCATACAGAGACCAGAGGAGAGATAAACAGCCTTTTGCCTTTCACCATGGAGGATGAAATCCAGACACATCACAGGAGGAGGCTGAGCACACCTTGGGAAGGAACAGGAGGGTTAAGTTTAGAAATGAAGGCATTTTACTCCACAAACCGTCACTCCTCCCAAAGAAAGGCTTTACTCACTGCCCTGCCAGCATGTATCAGATGTTAGATAAAATTAATTGGGAATGGACATTGTTATTGATTTGGATTTGTTGGTGTTTATAACATTACATTATCAACAAATGGTAGAGGTAAAAAGGCTGAGGTGTAATGAGGGTTGGAAATGTTTCATGAAAAGACATCACCTCTATCGTGAGGCATTGCTCATGTGAACAAGCCCATGAAATTGATTTCCATGGAAAATGTTTTAGATGAAAATCCAAGGAAAACTTTTACAACTACCACAACTGTTATCTTTTGGGGAATGTTTATGCATATGTACATATGTTTGTCTTTTTAATTGAACTATAGCTTACGTTTGATAATAAGGAGTTGTATTAGTCTGTTTTCATGCTGCTGATAAAGACATACCCGAGACTGGGTCATTTATACAGTAAAAAGGGATAACTGGACTTGCAGTTCCACGTGGCTAGGGAAGCCTCACAATCATGGCAGAAGGCAACGAGGAGCAAGTCAGGCAGCAGGCAAAGAGAGAGCTTGTGCAGGAAAACTCACCCTCACGATAACCATCAGATCTAGTGAGACCCACTATCACGAGAACAGCACAGGAAAGACCTGCCCCCATGATTCAATTACCTCCCACCAAGTCCCTCCCACAACACATGGGAATTCAAGATGAGATTTGGGTGGGGACATAGCCAAACCGTATCAGGAGGCCTATGTGAAACAGGTAAAGCTGAAAGGCCTTGCTACATATGGTAAGCATGTACTTCAAATAATAAGTTACATATGGCTTCATTCATTGCTCCACTGTAAGTGACAAATTCAATGTGATTAGGTTGATTAAAGAGTTACTAGCTGGCCAGGTGCAGTGGCTCACGCCTATAATCCCAACACTTTGGGAGGCTGAGGTGGGTGGATTATGAGGTCAGGAGATTGAGACAATCCTGGCTAACACAGTGAAACCCCATCTCTACTAAAAATACAAAAAAAATTAGCTAGGCATGGTGGCGGGCGCCTGTAGTCCCAGCTACTCTGGAGGCTGAGGCAGGAGAATGGCGTGAACCCAGGAGTCGGAGCTTGCAGTGAGCTGAGATCCGGCCACTGCACTCCAGCCTGGGTGACAGAGCGAGACTCCGTCTCAAAAAAAAAAAAAAAAAAAAAAAAGTTACTAGTTAATAAATGGAAATAAAATGAAAATATTGTTATATAAGAAGACTCATTTGAAGGGTTACAAATAATACAGTGGACCTGTTTGATAAAATGCACAGCACTAATGCCCACCTGGAGAATTGTATCACTGACATGTTAACAAGAAAACCTTCAAAACTGTAGTGTAATGAGGTGGGAAAGAAGGTTCCAGCTTAGGAGTCAGGGAGATTTGGGGGGAGCTTGGATCCACCTTTTACCAGATGTGTGACCCTGGGCACCAGGCTGCTCGTCTGTAAGATTCAGGAGTAATAAATACCCACCCAGGTGGTGGTTGCAAGGGAAAATGAAGCCATGTTTATAAAACTCCAAGCCCAGGGTGGACACATAGTAGGCACGCAGTCGTAGTAGTCTCTTTTTTCACCTTGGGAAGAGATGCTTTTATCTAAAGGTGTCATTTCCTCAGGAGAAGACAGCCTAGGTTTTAACCAGTTAGAGCAATAGTGAGAGAAACAAAGGAACTGGATTTTGTCAATATTTTCTCCCCATGGCTCCAAAACCTTCTATGAGACACTTCGAGTTGTTGATTACAGATTTCAGCTGCCAATATGCAGGGGTGTAGCATATCCAGTTGTTAAATATTGAAATGCTTCCTTACTGGCTGCTAAGTTGCCTCTGCATCCAGTCCCGGTACAACCACCCCAGCCACCTTGGAACCCCTCACCTTGCCTTGATCCAGCAACCAAAGAGTTAATACTTGCTCTTTGGAGTAATGGGGGAGAAGACTGTGCTTCAGGGCCTTTTTAGGAGCTCTGGCTCATCAGTTCATTCCAATGCACTGACTCCCAGGACCTACTGGTTTCTAAGTACTTGAGTTATCACCTCTGTTTCTAACCAGCTCTCTTCATATACCTCTTCTTTAGTTCTCTTCTCATTTGTGGGAGAGCAGCAAACTTGAAATCACGCTCCCCTTGGGAGGCCCCTGGACTAGAGCTGCCTGTCCTAGTAAGTGTCTTGTCTACTTAACTTTCCTCTCCTTTGCTCCAGCTGCCATGAGGTCACTTCTCCTTGGAAGGTTTGTAATATGAACCAAAAGGATATAACTGAAGTCCCAGCCTACAGGGTAGCTTTGTTTGTTTTGAAGGTTTCAGAACCATGAAAGAAGGGATTTTTAACAGTGTGGTTTCCTGTGGGTGGGCCTGCTCTAAACACTGATCTTTTCCCAAGGGCACAGACTTGGAAGGAGCTCACAGAGCTGCTCCTGGACCCAGCCCATGCACACACAAAACTGGGCAAGTCTGGCCCCTGTTTCTCTCCAGCGGTGCCCTAGCCTGTGAATCACCCCTTCTCTAGGGTGTTGAGTTATTGTAAATAGGTCCATGAATCCATATTCACCACAAGCGCTTTATTCATCTCACTGGTTTTACAGAGTACTGCAGCGCCCCCGTCCTTGATGGTTTTCAAATGTAATTCAATACCATGTGATTAATAAAATAAAAATTAATCCAAATTTTACTGAACTCAGGTGCTTTTTATCACATATTTTAAAAATCGACAGATACTAAAAGTACAACTACTATCATGTGGGAATGGTATAAAATTTGACATTAACAAGAGGTCCTCCTCCTAGAAAAGTTGGACAGTGTTGTGGCTCATTATGGAGGTGAGAAGAAGGTACATAATTTAATGACTAGTATAAGGGTGAAGAGACATCAGAATATCAACCCACCACTCTTCTGCCTGGGAGGTCATTATTCCAGTCAATGGGGTGTTCCTGGTTCTGCATAACTGCAAAGTAAAGAGGAATATTAGGGTAATTCTGGAATCTGAAACCTCAGGGAAGTGTGCTTACATCTAAATAGGACTTTTACAAGCAAGAGCAGTGATGGCTGCTGAATACGAGTTTGTCACCCCCTCTGGAAGCACAGAGGTCTGAAGAGGGCTGGAGGCCAATGGAATTAGATTTGCATCTTCTTTTCCCTCCCTCCTCAGCCCTCTGCCCTCCTGTTCTTCCTCCTCTGGCTGGTCTTCAGAAAAGTGTTGGCAGGTAGCTTCCAGCTGGGATAGCTGCCAGGTTTCTAGATGGAGGAGCTGTGCTGCAGCTGTGTTGGCAGGGAAAGCAATGGAGGAGCCAGGGTAAATGAATTAAGTCCCGATTCTCCACAGTTAAGCTATAGGACATTTCTAACACATGGGGGCAGCTGCTGGCTGCATCACACCAGCTGACAGAAGTATAGTGTTGCAAACAGAACGAAATATAACAGTGGCCAAAATAAAGAGAATCACCGTGCTACAGCAATGTAGGGAGGGGTAACCTCCTCTTAAACAAAACCCCAACACATGTTTTTCATCCACTATTTTTTATTATTTGCTGAGGATGCTGAATCAAGCTGCACTATTTTGAGTAGCCATCTTATAATCTTTCTAATCTAACCCCAAATTGGCAGTATTCTAGGGAGTAGCCAGTTTCCAAGGGCAATATGTCAGGTCTCTATAGAATGAAATAAATGGAGAATTGGCAAAGTGAAGGTGACAAGGGGAATGTAGTCAACTGTGTCTCAGATCCAAAACATATTACTTTCCTCAAGAAACGGGATAAGTCATGACTAAGCAACATAGTGGTGGAGGCATGCAAGGGCCGGCTCTCCAACAGAGCCTCCTCCAAATGTTTAAGACTCCTCAAGAGTTCACTTCTGATTTATTGAACTGATGAAAATATTAAGAATCTTTAAAATTGCTTTTGCTTCAGTACTGTTGCAGTAGGCAGAATAGTGCCCTCCTCCCCAAAACGTCTATGTCCTGCTCCCTGGCACTCGTGTACAGGTTACCATACATGGCAAAAGACTTTGTAGACGTGATTAAGGATTTTTTTTTTTTTTTTTTTTTTTAGGCAGAGTTTTACTCTTGTCACCTAGGCTGGAGTACAATGAGGCGATCTCGGCTAGCTGCAACCTCCACCTCCTGGGTTCAAGCAATTCTCCTGCCTCAGCCTCCTGAGTAGCTGGGATTACAGGTGCCTGCCACCACACTGGGCTAACTTTTTGTATTTTTAGTAGAGATGGGGTTTCACCATGTTGCCCAGGCTCCAGGCAGGTCTCTAACTCCTGACCTCAGGTGATCCACCTCCCTCGGCCTCCCAAAGTGCTGGGATTACAGGTGTGAGCCACTGTGCTTGGCTGTGATTAAGGATCTTGATATGGGGAGATTATCCCAGATTGTCTCAGGTGCACACGATGTAATCACAATGGTGTTTATAAGTGAAAGAGGTTGATAGGTCAATCATTGTCAGTGATATGATATGAGACTCAATTGGCCATTGCTGGCTGGGAAGACAGAGCAAGGCACCACAAGCCAAGGAATGCAGGAAGCTTCTACAAGATGTAAAAGGCAAGAAAATAGATTATCTCCTAGAGCCTCCAGAAGGAACACAGCCCTACTGATACCTTGACAACAGCCCAGTGAGACCCATTTTGGGCTTTTGACCACGGGAACTATAAAATAATACACATGTGTTGTCTTAGGCCATGAAACTGGTTGGAATGTTACAGCAGCAACAGGAAATTAATCCAATCACAATCACATCATGTCAGATTTGTAACTGAAAACCACTGAATTCCAGTTAGGATTAAAAACCATCTATTCCATTTGGAAAAAGTTCTCTAACAATATTTATTAAACAAATATCTACAAAATATTTCAACTTTCATAGAACTGAATTTTCTCAGTTCCTTTTCTCAAGGGGGAGGTGAGTGTCAAACTCTAATTATATTCTATAGTTGGGTAAATATGGAGCAAGGGGTTTCTGTAAAACCTAAGGCACATAAAAATATATAACAGACGGAAATGGATTTTTAGGTTTCGCATGGGTCACTCCAGTGAGAACTCAACTGCTGTGCCTCAACAGTTTTGGAAATAAATGCATGTCTAGATAAAACTCTTTTTCCCATATCCAGTTCCTGGATACATTAGAAATTCAGCCTTCACAAGCAGTTAGTACATTACTTAAACTAATATCCCCAAGAACTTAAATTCAGTATTATACTGGCAGAAAATGGAGACATATGAAACTTCATTCCTATGGCTTTCACAAGAGGAAAAGAAAGAAAGACAGCTTTTACTTGAATTGTTCAGGTTAAGCTATTATTTTCCAAGGTGCATTTCAATGGCCTTTTTTTGGACCAGGTGTGCATTTCATGTAAAATGATCTCTGACTTTAAAAGGTTCTGGAGTGGGAAATATATATAAGAATGATTGGCCTCACAGCATAGCATAATAACCCAGCCTGGTGGCTAACTGCACAATACAATCCTAGGTAAGATTGCTGGGAGCATATTTTCAAGCTCTATCCCTATTGGAATTTCTTTGTATGTCAATTGGGGATCAGCTGCAAGTAACGCAAGGCCCCCAGTGGCGCACTGTTAAGGAAATGAAAACAAGCTGCAATTGGTAGGGATCAGGAGCAGAGGGAAGATCCAGCTATAGCATTGCTTCCCAGGAAGATGACCAGTCCCCCAAAAGTAATGGGTTGGGAACATGGGAAGTGTGGGTTCACTCCAGGATGGTATTATTATTCAAGTAGATGCAAGTATTAGGTATTCAAGTCTAAGTGATGGTTGGTATTGCTGAATGAAGGAAGTACCCCTTAGCACATGGGTAGTAACTGCACCTTCCGAGAAGGAATGTAATCCACATCCATCATATGGATTGAAGCAGAACAGCTTAAAGCTAGGGTAGGAGGAAATGGGGTAAAAACATATGTAGCTCCATAGGGAGAAATAGTTAAGCAGACTGTCATGGTGTTGAACTAGGGGGCAGCTCCAGGCCAAGGAGGAAAGAGGAGTTGATGAAGCAGGGCAAAATCTCTCTGCTATATGGATTACACACTAAGAGAGTTACTCAAGAGACCAGCAGTTCCTTGAGCTGCAACCAAGCTTCAGACAGCTTAATTCTATATCTCATGCATGATGGGTAAGGAACCCTGGATAAACTTCTCAGCTTGGTTCTGATCGGTTTGGGGACTGGCTGTGGCTGGTCCTTCCAGTTGAAAATCATCAGTCCTTGCAGACAGGCAGAGCCGAGGGCAGCGTGGGAGTGGCATTTCCAACAGTGTTGGCTTCATCCACGTGGATCGTGATATTTTTCAGTAAGAAGCTGTGAGAATTTGAATTTTGCATTCCTTCTCCAATCTTAAAGCTGCTCTGTTCCCGTGTCATGGACATTTAACTTTGCAATTCAATTAAGTGAGGCTGAAATTTAAAATGGAAAAGTTAAAAGAAGTCTCCACAACATTTAATCCCCAGGTCTGGCCCTGCATTTGCTTAGCCTAAAAGAGTAAGGCGGAGCATGAGAGATGAACCTGAGGGCCCAGGAGTAAGGAAGGTAGGAAGCAAAGTTAACTCCGAACTGAATCAGAGCACACGTAAAGCACAAGGTTAAGAAAGGTCCAGCAGAGCCGATGAACCATCACTGTTCAGGGATCTCTGAAGACTCCTAAAGAAAACCCAGCACTGCAGAGGTGGCCAGTGGAAACTCAGACATGAGGCCATAAAAGTCCCAGCTCTTCTGAGACATCAAGTAGCCACCTTCCCCACTAACAGCACACACTTTTGCAGGCACGGAGGCAGGGGAGCAGGTTGAGTGAAGCAGTCAACTTCTGGTGTCATTAGGGTGGAGAGAAGTTTTGGTTCACTTGAAAAGTTTTAGGTTTCAGACCTGATACATTCCTAAACACAAGGAGGGCAAATTGCACACTTTAATTTACAAAGGCAAAATGCACTGGAGTAGGTCTGCAGGAGGATTTCCTCATGGATCCCACTCCATGGGGGCTTGCGGGAGGATGGTGGAAGAACATTTGCAAAGAACTTGGACTTCACAGCGATGCAGCTGATTAGCAATCTTCTTGTTAACTTCTGATTGATCTGTTTCATAGATTATCTTTTCTGTCCCTTCCCACCACCCCTTAACACAGTCCTGATGTGCCAGTGGTGGAAGGTGGCGTCAGAAGAAAGAGAGCGGTAGGGGTAGAACTGGACAATCTCATTGTCAGAGTATGAGTGGCCCTGGTAACCCACCAGGACAAAGGACTGAATTTGGACTTTGAGGACAGACAGGGCCTATGGCCCATGTAAGACCTAGCCATTGAATTATTAAGGGACAGGCCAAAAAATAGCTTCTTCCCTTTTTTAGTTTCCCTTTTGGCTGAGCTTACATTACTCCACCTGTCAGAATAAAAGTGGTATGGAGTTTTTTAAATAAAAATACCAATTATGAAAACACCTGCAGCGACGATCTCAGGTAGCATCTCCAGGAAACAGAATGTGAGATGGAGACTGCATGCAGGTGGTTTATCTGGGAGTGCCATCCATGGGAGAGTGAAGGAGGCCAGATTGGGCAGTAGGAGAAACTCAGCAGAGATGTAGTCACAAGCAAAGGTCTCAGCTTATTCCACAGGGGGCTCTGAGGCTGGGCTGGCTTTGCAGATTTGTCCTGAATTGGAGTGAGGGGGGCAGGTCTTAACACTCCTGCGTGGTCACTCATTGAAGAGAGAAGGATGTGACCCTGGTCCAGGTGGCTTTCTTCAGGCCTGTCCTGGAAAGGCACCTGGATGAGGACAGTCAGCCTCCAACACAGGGAGAGTGAAGCCTCAGGTTTGCAGGCTACAATCCGGGTGGTGTGCCACTGTGTCCTCTGCAGCCCTCCCCTGCACTGCTCCCATTTTCTGGCTTCATGCATTACATTCTGGGAGCAGTTCTCCCAAGATACTGAGGGATCTTTTTTTCCTGGAAGACACTTGTAAGACAAAAGGTAGTGGTATGAACTACAACTCTTGCCACAGCAAGCTGATCTTGGGGTACAACTGGTTCTCATCATTCTCCTTTACTATCCATTCTAGATACTCCCCCACCCATCTACTCTAGCTAGTGCCTTGATGGTTTAGATGGTTTACCTGGGGAGTGGTCCATACTCTTATCCCTGAGTAGCTTAGGTGCCTGGTCACCATGTACCTCTTGAGCCATGGATGCTGCTCTTGTTCATTTCCCATCAAAGTGAGGCAAGAGAGTCAGGAGGCATCCAAGCAGATCACCTGGTGCCACTCATGTTTTCCAGCTCTCCTTCCTCCTGATGACCAGGGTCAGTTACTCCAGCTAGAATGGTGACTCCTTTCTTTGCCTGGCATAAGAAGCTTGCAGCAACCAGGTGGAAGCCATAGT
Source organism: Rhinopithecus bieti (assembly GCF_001698545.2). NCBI lineage: Eukaryota > Metazoa > Chordata > Mammalia > Primates > Cercopithecidae > Rhinopithecus > Rhinopithecus bieti. The sequence goes on from NW_016805334.1 coordinate 2,252,640, forward strand.
CTGAGGTTTAGTGGGCTACTTGCTATGTCCTGTGGTGGATGCATTTCCATTCTGGGAACCAGGACCTCTGAACCACAAAACCCAGAGTTGTGAAGCCAAAAACCACAAATTCTCCAAGTAAGTCACTGGGAGTGACAGAAAGCAGGGCCACTCCTACTTCCACTTCTCGGTCCCCAGAGCCCTTCGGTCTATCTAATGGTTTGCACGCAGGTAGTTTACTGGGGAGTGCTCTCAGTATCATACTTGTGGGGGTATGAAGGACTCAGAACTGCACAGTTGGAGAAGGACCATGATACAGTCACAAAAAGCTTCAGTGAGTCCCACAGGGAACTTTGGGGCTGGATGACCCTGCAGAGCTATCCTGAATTGGCATGAGCAGGCCAGACCTTTACACTTCTGCATTGTCATTTAATGGCTATTGATTTAGGGTTTACCCTGCATCCTGGAGGGTGACACCCCATTCACGTTGGGTATCCTCTCCCTCTGTGGCCCCTCTCCCTCTGACTTCCTTATCCTCAATCTTCTCATCTTTCTCCTTCCAGGCCCCTGACCAACCAGCCAAGTATTTATCATTGTCTATAAAGATTCCAACCTCAGGCCAGGCGTGTGGCTCACGCCTGTAATTCCAGCACTTTGGGAGGCCGAGGCAGGCAGATCATGAGGTCAGGAGTTCAAGACCAGTCTGGCCAACATAGTGAAACCCTGTCTCCACTAAAAATACACAAAAAATTAGCCGGGTGTGGTGGTGTGCGCCTGTAATCCCAGCTACTCAGGAGGTTGAGGCAGGAGAATCACGTGAACCTTGGGAGGCGGAGGTTGCAGTGAGCCAAGAATGTGCCACTGCACTCCAGCCTGGGTGACAGAACGAGACTCCAACTCAAAAAAAAAAAAAAAAGATAACTACTCTTTCCACTCAAAATAGGTAGACTGGTGAATCACCCAAAGCTCTGCCCATTGTGAGGCTTTCCGGCTTACACCTACATGCTGAGCTGAGCCGAGCCACCCATGCACAAAATTTGACCTTTACTCTCCATTGTCAGGTGGTCATAAGAAAATCCCCCATGTGGCTGAGGGAGAAGCACCAGTTTCTCAGCGGATGCCACAGGGATCTGGGCCACTGGCTCGTGCAGCTTACTCACGCCCTGTGGCCCTTTTTATACCAATTCTCAGAGACGCCACTTCCACCTTACTTTATGACAGAGGGTGCAAGAGTTAACATAGTCCTGGGAAAAGATCACACACGTATTCTCTTGTCTGTCCAAAGTGATCATGAACTATTTCTGATCTTCCTTTCTCACTAGAACAAAAAACCCCGCATTATTCATATTAAAAGCCACATACTGTGTGTCAAGACCAAGTTGATCTGTTGTAGCAAAGATGTCACCTGTTGACAAAATCTGTAAAATTGTGGCTACTATTTGGTTGAGTTTACAGTAATCCATGGTTTCACTCTTCAAGATCTGTCTGCCTTTTGTAAGGGGGCAGACTGGCTCATTAGTGGGGGCATGATGGGGACCACTCTCCTCCTCCCCCCGCATCCTTTTAGGTCTTTAAAAATTGCACTAGTCTTTGATATTCATCGCCCCTTGTTTGTTGTGATGGTTAATTTTGGGTGTCAATTGGATTAAAGGATATCCAGATAGCTAGTAAAGCATTATTTCTGGGTATGCTTGTGAGGATGTTTCTGGAAGAGGTTGGCATTTGAATCAGTGAAGTAAGGAAGATCCACCCTCATCTGATGGGGGTGACACCATCCAATTGACTGAGGGCCCAGATAGGACAAAAAGGCAGAGGAAAGGGGAATTATTTTTCTCTCTTCTGGAGCTGGGACATCCTCCTTCTCCTGCCCTTGGATATCATAATCCCTGGTTCTCTGGCCTTTGTACTCCAGAACTTCCACCAGCAGCCCTCAGGTTCACAGGCCTTTGGTCTCCAACAGAGTTACACCATTGGCTTCCCCGGTTCTGAGGCCTCCAGACTTGAATGGAGCCATGATGCTGGCTTCCCTGGTTTTCCAGCTTGCAGAAGTCACATCATGGACTCAACCTCCATAATCATGTGAGCCAATTCCCCTGATTAATCACCTCTCACTTATCTATATGTACATACTATTATTGGTTCTCTCTCTGAAGAACTCTAATACAGTTGTGAAGTTGTTTTCTGTTTACTATCTTGGCCAGTGAGGTGAAGAGATGGTTTTCATTGAGTCTTCCTTGCATTAATAGCTCTTACCCCACAGCTAAGGAGCTAACAAGGGTGTTTTGACAATCACTGCTTATATCTGTTCCAATTATCCATTCCAGGGCTGGGAAAGAGACTTCCTGGTGGATCTATGCACCAGTAGACACACTAAGAGACGGACCTGACCAGCACCTCACTTACTATCTGGCCTCCATGTGTCTGAACTTTAACAGGGGGTCTGGATGACACTTCAGCTCCACAGGTATCAATATCAGATCAGACTCTGTATCCAACTATCTCTGAAATATTTGGGTATTCCCTTTTTCCCAGTACACAAGTTCTGGAGGGAGCATATTCCAAGGACTTTCTGGCCTTAAATAGCATATCCACTTCAACATGCCTGCTTCTCTGAGTCCTTTGGTCCTGTATCTGGCATTTTCCATGGTAGTTCTGACACTTCTACTTCATACAGTATGAGCCATCTATTTCTCCAAGTTCCAAAATACATTATAGCAGCATTTAGATTGTTTTCTTGGGGTCTTTGTCAGGGTGTTATATTCTGTATCATGGGAGAGGATTCTCATATCCCTAAAGTCTCCCTTGTCCAACTTTATTTTCTGTCTAGGATCCAGAGCTCACAGGATCCAGTCCTAGGGTTAGTACCCTGGCTTTTGCCAGTACATGTTAGCTAGGTCCTGCAGCCCCTTCCTAGTGTAGCCTTTTTCTTTTTGAGCAGACCCACTGCTTCCCCAACCAAGTCAAGGTATGACTCAACCCTATTCATATGCCTGTTGATCAGGAGGGAAGCTGTGAGTGGATTTGGGGGAGGAGGAGCATGTTGCCTTGTAAAGCAGAGACCTCTGTGACATCTTCAGGAAAGAGAGGAGCATTTGCCTTTAACAAAGAGCAGTGGGCCCCAACTGTGGTCCTGGAGGGTTCAGAAGAATCTGGAAACTCCCATGTTTCTAGTACGCCAACCCAGATAAAACTATTCCAGGACTCAACGTCCCACTCCTGGTCTTAGCATAGCAGACCTGTCAGGGCTAAGAACACAATCTTCTCTGGAGCTCTGCTACTTTCTTGATTAAGCCCTTGGCTGTTCCTCAGTTTTTCAGCTCTCCAACTGCAGATGAGTCTCTGTATATGCTGCAAAGGAAGCTTTCCGGCTTTCACTTTTAGCCTTTAGTTTGTGGTTTATCACTCTTTATACCAACTGTTGCAGGTCTGGACCCCTGAGAAACAAAGTATGAGACAGATTTGCCTACAAAAAGCTTATCAGGAAGTGGAACTGCTCTGGGGACCATCTCTTGTGGGACAGTGAATGTAGCAGAGTTGGGCCAAGGGAGAAGATGAACCACGATGCTACCACAACAGAGGCCTCACTGATCCCATGGCGAGCTCTGGAGCCGGGATGGCCCTGTAGGGTGGTCTCAAGTTGGGATGAGTGGGGCAGGTACCCAGTAAGGGTTGCCCCTTGGAAGGAAGTGTAACCTTGGTCAAGGTGACTGGCTCTCTTTAACACAGAACAAGTCCCAAACAAGGACTTAGCCAAGAGTTGTCAGCCTTGGGGAGATGGAATGAGTGCTTGAGGCTGCTGGGAGGATCTAGACAGAGAATCATGACATCGTCTACAACAACCTACTTAACATATATGGAGTTTTGCAAACCTTAACTGCATAACAAGTCATCGTTTTCAGATTCTCAGGTAAAATTTATGTGAAATACATCTTTATAAGCCTCAATTACACAGCAGCTTAAGTTTTCTAGAGGTCTTAGGTTTCAAAACAAACCAAGATCTTCTTTTTTTTCCCTTTTAACATAGACAACAAAAGGGGTCCATGTGGCATTTGGAGTAGACAATCCCAGTGATGGTCCTGCAAATTGTCCCAGAATTTCAACCCTCCTGTCTACCCCTTCCTTTGCTACTTGGAGCTGAAAACCACAGCCAACTCTTTAAGCAGCTCAACATGCTAATAGCCCCATGGTGTACATACATGTGTTCTCTGAGCCATACTTTCACGGTCCTGAGCCACCCATAGCCACCCACTATCTGCATTGGGTCTGTAGACCACACACAGATTGCCTCCGGTGCAAAGAAGCAGCATAATAAGCAGGGCCCATTCCTTAGCAAGGAAAAGCAGTTGAATGCGGTGCAATGAAGACAAATTGGCCATAAACTCTGCAAGCCATGGAGGTTATTTCAGTTACTAAATGATTAAAGTCTCTAATCTCTGGAGTGATGATAAAAAACACCGGAGAAGGGGGCTGGGTTTTTGATGCTGGGGAAGGTGCAAAACATCTCTCTTGAAACCATGCCAGGGGAAGCCCACCGCATAAAAGAACCATGGATAAGTAAGATATCATTAATAAATCAGTGACAGGAAAATGAAAATGGAAGAAGATGAATCAGCCAGCGGATCGGGTTGTAGAAGAAAAACAGCACATCTGTTGCTGCTGTCGGTGCATTAACAAATACGTCTGCTGGATCAGATGGTCTTTCACGCTAATACTTGGAATAATGAAGCTTCAAGAGCGATTAAACCATAAATCAATTTTTAAATGTATCTTGTAACTCCCTCAAACAACAGGAGGCATATTTTTCCTTGCTTTGAATTCTTTTTGGCAGGCATCGGAAGGTACAGGGATAAAAAAATGCTGCCTCATTCTGGCTCTACTCTGAGGTACAGGCACACAGTTAATTTAGTGTTTAGCCTCACGATTTGATTCTTACCAGCTAAAGGCACTGAGCTATGCTTCATCGATATGTTAAATCCAAACCAATGCATTTCAGCCTGAGCAGTACCCACCCGTCGTCTTGTACAGGACAGCTCAGTTCTAGTGCCTGTTCCTCTTCATGCAGCTATTGATTTACATTTTATTGTGTTATTTTTGAAGACTTCAGCAAAATTAGCAATTGAGGTGGTGAAGCATTTTTCTCCTTTGAAGCATAACTCTTCCTTTTCTTCTATACAGAAAAAAAGTTGCTTCTCTCTAATGGCAGAGTGGTCTGGTTTTAGGACATTAAGGATGGACATGAGTGGTTAATTTGGCAAATTCCACATCCATGACCAAGAGGAAGAGATGTGTTCTCAACATAATTTTTTACTTAAAGATGTTGGGATGATAAGGAAAGAGAAAAGGGAAAAGTTCAGGCTAAAAGAGGCAGACAAGGCCAGAAAGGACATAGCATCACAGATCAGAAAAGGAAATCAAGTTTTGTTCCAAAATTTCTCTGAAAAGCAGAAAATCCTTTGAACTGACCAATAAATGAGTTCTTATTGAATAAGACAAATGGGGGAAGAAATAGGAAGAAAGAAGGAAACAGAAAGATGTGTAAGAAGATGAGTAGAAATGGTGAGAGGCGAACCCAGGATGAGGCAGAGGGAAACCAGGCCATATTTCCTCTCAGCGCATGGACTTTGCTCTACGTTACGCCTAACTCCAGGGGACGGTAGCACTCCAAGGAAGCAAACTCTTCCCTTCTTCTTCTTCTTCCCCTTGAAACACAATGACTCTTTCAGGAAACAAGCAAACAAACAAACAAACAAAAGCTAGGAAGAAACTATTTTGTTTACTTTGTCACAGAAAACAGGCTAATCTTGGGTCAGCAGATAGGGTATTTTGAGTTCGTTTAGAACAGCCAGCAACACCCAAGTTTGGTGAGAAGATGCCAAAAAATTATAGCAAGTGTAAACTTTTATGTTAATTAATGAGTGACAATCAAATAAAACCATCAAGGCTCATACAAACATTTCCAGAAATAAGCACAAAGTTAGAGGCTATTTTTTTTAATCACTGTAGGATCTGACTATGTAAACTTTTCATATTAGACATTACCTATGTACAATTAGAATCCAAACCAGTTGGAAAATTCCATGGTCACCTGATAACTTGAAATGAAGATATCTGGAAAATTTAAGGACAAATGATATCCTATAAACCAAGGTTTCTCAAACTTTTATGTGCCTACAGCTATCTGAGGATCTTGTGGAAATTCAGATTCTGGGGAAACATTTCTGGAATGGTAGCGTAATTACCTCCAGAAATAGACTCTTCCATAAGAAGCAATAAACATTCTGGCAAAGGTAGTCAAAATCATTTTTTTTTCAGAATTGTGGAAATTAGCCAAAGGTATACAACACTCTGAGGTGCATTTCTTCAAGAAAAGCAGCTGAATATTGGTAAAAACAGCAAGCTGTGTGACATTCTAGTTTGCCCTATCCCCATTCCCTTCTCCACAGTTCCATAATAGTCTTGAAAGTGAACAGCCTTACAGCCATAGTAGCTGTAAAAACAGCAGCCTAGCAGTTACTGAAGGAAGAAGCATGGGTTTGGAGTTTAAGTCTAAAGACACTCAAGATTCGAAAGCAAATAAGTGAAAGGAAGGAAGAAGATCTGCTATGCAAACAGTAACCTAAAAAGAGCTGGAGTGGCTATAATATTAATAGAAAAATTGACTTTAAGACTATTGTTACTAGAGATAAAAAGAACATTTTATAATCATAAAATGACCATTCCATCAGGAAAACACAACAATTACAAACATGTATGTCCCTAATAACAGAGGCCCAAAATACATGAAAGATTAATAGAATTGAGGAAGAATTAGATGATTCAGCAGTAATAGTTGTAAATTTCAATATCCCACTTTTACTAAGGGATAGGCTGACAAGGCAGAAGATCAACAAGGTAATGGAAGACTTGAACAATGCTATAAAACAGCTAAACATAACAGAAATGTATAGCACAGTCCACCAAACAACAACAGAACACACATTGTATCAAGCGAACACTCAGCATTCCCAAGAGTAGAACACATGTTAGGCTATAGAAAGAAGTCTTGATAACGTTAAAAAGATCAAAATCATACAATCTTCTTTTATTATTATTATACTTTAAGTTCTAGGGTACATGTGCACAACATGCAGATTTGTTACATATGTATACTTGTGCCATGTTGGTGTGCTGCACCCATCAACTCGTCAGCACCCATCAACTCGTCATTTACATCAGGTATAACTCCCAATGCAATCCCTCCCCCCTCCCCATAATAGACCTTGGTGTGTGATGTTCCCCTTCCTGAGTCCAAGTGATCTCATTGTTCAGTTCCCACCTATGAGTGAGAACATACAGTGTTTGCTTTTCTGTTCTTGTGATAGTTTGCTGAGAATGATGGTTTCCAGCTGCATCCATGTCCCTACAAAGGACACAAACTCATCCTTTTTTATGGCTGCATAGTATTCCATGGTGTATATGTGCCACATTTTCTTAATGCAATCTGTCACTGATGGACATTTGGGTTGATTCCAAGTCTTTACTATTGTGAATAGTGCCACAATGAACATACGTGTGCATGTGTCTTTATAGCAGCATCAAAATCATACAATCTTCTATGACACAATGGAATGAAATTAGAAATCAGTAATGGAAAGAAATTTCAGGAATTCACAAATATGTGAAAATTAAAAGGCACACTTCTAATTTTACCAATGAGTTCAAGAAGGAATCACAAGGGAAATGAAATACTTTGAGATGAATAAAAGAAAACCACAACATATCAAAACTTATGGAAGGCTGCTTGCCTTAGTCCATTTTGGTTGCTAGAACACATTACCACAAATTGGGTAGATTTTAAGCAACAGAAATTTATTTCTCATAGTTCTGGAGCCAAAACAATCTTGAAAAAGAAAAAATAGGAGGATTCATACTTCCCAATTTTGAAGCTTATGACAAAGCTCCAATAATTAAGACAGTATGGTACTGGCATGAAGATACACTTATAGATCATTGAAATAGAATTGAAAGTCCACAAAGAAGCTGTTAATTAATGGCCAATTGAATTGTGACCAAAGTGTCAAAGCAATTCAATGAGGGGAAGAACTATCTTTTCAACAAATGGCACTAGAACAACTGGATAGCCACATGCAAAAGAACAAAGTTACTCCCTTTCCTCATGCCATATACAAAAACTAACTCAAAATAGATCAAAGACAAAATTGGAAATACTAACTACAAAAGTTTTTTTTTTGACTTTTAGTTTCAGGGGTACATGTACAGATTTGTTACATAGGTAAATTGCATATTACAGGCACTTGGTGTACAGATTATCTCATCACCCAGGTAATATGCATAGTATCTGATGGGTATACTACTGATCCTTACCCTCCTCCCATCCTTCATCCTCAAGTAGGCTCCAGTGTCTATCATTCCCTTGTTTGTGTCCCTGTGTACTCAATGTTTAGCTCCTATTTATAAGTGAGAACATACAGTATTTGGTTTTCTGCTCCTGCATTAGTTAGCTTAGGATATGGCCACCAGCTCCATCCATGTTGCTGCAAAGGATATGATCTTATTCTTTTTAATGGCTGCATAGGCTTCCATGCTGTCTATATACCACGTTTTCTCTATCAAGTCTACTGCTGACAGGCCATTAGGTTAATTCTATGTCTTCACTATTGTGAATTGTGCTGTGATGAACATGTGTATTTGCAAATATTTTCTTCCATTCTGTAGGCTGTCTTTTTTGCTCTGTTAATAGTTTCTCTTGCTTTGCAGAAACACTTTAGTTTAGTCCCATTTGTCAATTTTTGTTTTTGTTGCAATTGCTTTTGGCATCTTTGTCATGCAATCTTCGCCAGGGCCATTTACAGGATGGTATTTCTTAGGTTGCCTTTCAAGGTTTTTCTAGTTTTAGGTTTTATCTGGAGCTGATTTTTGTATATGATGTAAGGAAGGGGTCCATTTTCAATCTTCTGCCAGTTATCTCAGCCCCATTTATTGAATAGGGAGTTCCTTCCCTACTGTTATTGACTTTGTTGATGATCAGATGGTTGTAGGTGTGTGGCATTCTTTCTTGGCTATTACATTCCATTGGTTTGTGTCTATTTTTGTACCAGCACCATGCTGTTTTGGTTACTGTAGCCTTGTATTATAGTCTAAAATCAGGTAGTGTGATACCTCTGTCTTTGTTCTTTTTGCTTAGGATTGCTGTGGCTATTCATGCTCTGTTTTGCTTTCATGTAAGTTTTAAAATAGTTTTCTAATTCTATGAAAAATACCATTGGTAGATTGATAGAAATAGCATTGAATGTAAATTGGTTTGGGCAGTATGGTCATTTTAACATTATTGATTCTTTCTATCCATGATCATGAAGTGTTTTTCCATTTGTTTGTGTCAAATCTGATGGTTTGAGCACAGTTTCGTGATTTTTGTAGTAGAGATCTTTCACCTCCCTGTTTGGCTGTATTCCTAGGTATTTTATTCTTTTTGTGGCTATTGTGAATTGGATCACGTTATTGGCTCTCACCTTGGACACTGTTGGCATATGAAAATGCTACTGATTTTTGTACATTAATTTTATAACTTGAAACTTTGCTGAAGTTGTTTAATCAGATGTAGGAGCTTTTGGGCAGAGACTATGGGATTTTCTAGGTATAGAATTATATCATCTGCAAACGGAGACAGTTTAACTTCCTCTCTTCCTATTTGGATGCTTTCTATTTCTTTCTTTTGCCTGATTGCTCTGGCTAGGACTTCCAGTACCATGTTGAATAGGAGTGGTGAGAGTGGGCATGTTCTTGTCTTGTTCTCAAGGGGAATGCTTCCAGCTTTTGTCCATTCAGTATAATGGTGGCTGTGGATTTTTTGTAAATGGCTTTAATTATTTTGAGGTATGCTCCTTCAGTGCCTCGTTTATTAAGGATTTTTAACATAAAGGATGTTCAATTTTATCAAAAGTCTCTTCTGAATCTATTAAGATGATTATGTGGTTTTCGTTTTAGTTCTGTTTATGTGATGAATCACATTTATTGATTTGCATATGTTGAACCAAACTTGCACCCCAGGGATAAAGCCTACTTGATCACGGTGGATTCGATTTTTGATGTGCTGCTAATAGTTTGCTAATCTTTTGTTGAGGGTTTTGGCATCTGTGTTCATCAAGAATATTGGGCTGAAATTTCCTTTATTTGTTGTGACTCTGCCAGATTTTGGTATCAGGATGATGCTAGCTTCACAGGAGGAGTTACTTCTCAATTTTTTGGAAAAGTTTCAGTAGGAATGATACCAGTTATTCTTTATTTGGTAAAATTTGGCCATGAATTCATCTGGTCCTGGGCTTTTTCTGGTTGGTGGGCTTTTTATTACTAATATGACTTCAGAACTCCTTATTGGTTTGTTCAGAGATTCAGTTTCTTCCCAGTTTAATCTTGGGAGTTTCTATGTTTCCAAGAATGTATTCATTTCTTCCAGGTTTTCTAGCTTGTGTGCACAGAGGTATTAATAGTTGTCTGAGGATTTTTTGTATTTCTGTAGGGTCAGTGACAACGTATCCTTTGTAATTTCTGATTGTGTTTATTTAGGTCTTCTCTTTTTTCTTTATTAGTCTATTCAAAAGTCTATAAATCTTATTTATTCTTTCAGAAAACTAACTCTTGGATTTGTCAGTCTTTTGTGTGTCTATTTCCTTCAATTCAGCTCTAATTTTGATTATTTCTTGTCTTCTGCTAGCTTTGGGGTTGGTTTGCTCTTGTTTTGCTAGTTTCTCTTGGTGTGATGTTAGGTTGCTAATTTTTTTTTTTTTTCTGAGACAGGGTCTTACTCTGTCATCCCGGCTGGAGTGCAGTGGCATGATCTCAGTTCACTGCAGCCTCTGCTTCCCAGAATCAAATAATCCTCCCACCTCAGCCTCCCAAGTAGCTGGGAATACAGGCATGAGCCACCGTGCCCAGCTAATGTTTTGTAGAGATGGGGTTTCACTGTGTTGCCCACGCTGGTCTTTAACTCCTGAGCTCAAAGCAATTCACCTGCCTTGGTCTCCCAAAGTGTTGGGATTACAGGTGTGAGCCACCACATCTGGCCCTCTAACTTTTCACCATAAACTCCCCCTTTTAACACTGCTTTAGCTATGTCCTGAGTTTATGGTATGTTTTATCTTTGTTCTCACTAGTTTCAATTTCTTGATTTCTACCTTAGTTTCATTGTTTTCCCAAAAGTCATTCAGGAGCAGGTTGTTTAATTTCCACGTAATTGTAAGACTTAGAGTGATTTTCTTAGTATAATTTCTATTTCTATTGCACTGTAGTCTGAGGGTATGGTTGGTACGTTTTTTATTTTTTATTTGGTGAGAATTGTTTTATGGCTGCTTACTGTTTGGTTGATTTTAGAGTATGTGCCATATGAAGACGAGAAAAAAAAAATATATATATATATATATATTTCGGGTGGAGAGTTCTGTAGATGTCTGTTAGGTTCTTATATGGTTTGGGTCTGTGTCCCCACCCAAATCTCACTTCAAATTATAATGCCCAGTGTTGGAGGTGGAGCCTGGTGGGAGATGATTGGGTGATAATGGGGGTGGGTTTCCCCTTTGGTACTGTTCTCATGATAGCGTGTGAGTTACCATGAGATCCAGTTGTTTAGAAGTGTAGCGCACTATGGCCGGGCGCGGTGGCTCAAGCCTGTAATCCCAGCACTTTGGGAGGCCGAGGCGGGCGGATCACGAGGTCAGGAGATTGAGACCATTCTGGCAAACCCGGTGAAACTCCGTCTCTACTAAAAAAATACAAAAAACTAGCCGGGCGAGGTGGCGGGTGCCTGTAGTTCCAGCTACTCGGGAGGCTGAGCCAGGAGAATGGCGTGAACCCACTCGACTATTCCTCCTGCTCTGGCTGTGTGAGACATGCCTGCATCCCTTTTGCCTTCTGCCACAATTATAAGTTTCCTGAGGCCTCTCCAGTCATGCTTCCTGTACAGCTTGCAGAACTGTGAGCCAATTAGATCTCTTTTCTATATAAATTACCCAGTCTCAGGTATTTCTTCATAGCAGTGCGAGAATGGACTAATACAGGTCCCAACTATCTTTGTGAGTTTTCTGCCTCGGTGATCTGTCTAATATTGTCAGAAGAGTGTTAAAGTCTCCCACTATTATTGTGTAGTTATCTAAGCCTCTTTGCTGGTCTCTAAGAATTCACTTTACGAATCTAGTTTCCCCTTGTTGGATGAATATATATTTAGGATAGTTAGGTATTCTTATTGAATTGAACCCTTTACCATTATGTAATATCTTTGTCTTTTTTGATCATTGTTGGTTTAAAGTCTGTTTTGTCTGAAATTACAGCATCAATCCCTGTTATTTTTTGTTTTCCATTTGCTTGGTAGATTTCTCTCTGTTCCTTTATTCTGAGCCTATGGTTATCATGAATGTGAGATAGGTCTCTTAAGGCATCATACAGTTAGGTCTTGCCTTTTTATCAAACTTTTAACTCTGTGTCTTTTAATTGGGATATTTAGCCCATTTACATTCAAGGTTAATAATATAGTTTGGCTATGTCCCTACCCAAATCTCATCTTTAACTATAGTTCCCACCATTCACATGTGTGGGAGGGACCTAGTGGGAGACAATCTTCACAAACTATGCATGTGACAAAGGACCAATATAGAATCTACACGGAACTCAAATCAGCAAGAAAGAAACCAAATAATCCCATCAATGAGTGGGCTAAGGACATGAATAGGCAATTCTTAAAAAAAAAAAAATACAAGGCTGGGCCATGGCAGCTCACACCTATAATCCCAGCACTTTGGAGGCCAATGTGGGTGGAACACTTGAGGTCAGGAGTTCGAGACGAGCCTGGCCAACATGGTGAAACCCTGTTTTTACTAAACAATACAAAACTTAGCCAGAGGTGGTGGTGCGTGCTTGTAATCCCAGCTACTCAGGAGGCTGAGGCATGAGAATCACTTGAACCTTGGAGGCGGAGGTTGCAGTAAGCCAAGACTGCACCACTACACTCCAGCCTGGGTGACACAGTAAGATGCTGTCTCAAAAAAAAAAAAAAAAAAAAAAGGAAGATATACAAATGACCAAAACATATTTAAAAATGCTCAACATCACTATCAGGGAAATGCAAATCAAAACTACAACGCAATACCACCTTACTCCTGCAAAAATGGCCATAATTTAAACATTAAAAAATAATAGATTTTGGCATGGATGTGCTGAAAAGGGAACACTTTTACACTGCTGGTGGGAATGTAAGCTAGTCCAACCACTATAGATAACACTGTTGATATTACTTAAATTACTAAAAGTAGATCTACCATCTACCATTTGATCCAGCAATCCCACTACTGGCTATCTACCTGGAGGAAAAGATGTCACTATATGAAAAAAGACACTTGCACATGCATGTTTATAGCAGGACAATTTGCAGCTGCAAAAATATGGAACCAGCCCAAATGCCCATCAATCAACGAGTAGATAAAGAAAATGTGGTACATATACACTATGGACTGTTACTCAGCCATAAAAAGGAATGAAATAGTGGCATTCACAGCAACCTGGATGGAATCGGAGACCATTATTCCTAAGTGAAGTAACTCAGGAATGAAAAAGCAAACATCACATGTTCTCAATTATAAGTGGGAGCTAAGTTATGAGGTTACAAAGGCATAAGAATGATACAATGGACTCTGGAGACTTGAGGGGAAGGGTGGGAGGGGGGCAAAGGATAAAAGACCACACATTGGGTACAGTGTACACTGCTCAGGTGATGAGTGCACCAAAATCTCAGAAATCACCAGCGAAGAACTATTTCATGTAATCAAGTACCACTTGTTCTCCCAAAACCTATTGAAATAATAATTAAAGAAGAAAGTGAAAAGATAATAGCAAAGACATAGAATCAACCCAGGTGCCCATCAACAGTGGATTAGATAAAGAAAATGTGGTACTTATACACTATGGAATACTATACAGCCATAAAAGAACAAAATCGTGTCCTTTGCCAAGACATGGATGTAGCTAGAGGCCATTATCCTGAGCAAATCCTAAGTAACAGAAAACCAAATACCTTATGTTCACACTTGAAAGTAGGAGCTAAGCATTGGATACACGTGGACACAGAGATGAGAATAGACACTGGAGACTCCAAAAGTGGGGAGGGAGGGAAGGAAAGAGGAAGGGAAGGGCTGAAAAACTACCTATTGGGTACTATATTCACTACTTGGGTGACGGGATCATTAGAAGCCCAGCCTCAGCATCATGCAGCTAACTCATGTATTAAACCTGCACATGTACCCCTGAATCTAAAATTTAAAACAGAAAGTGAAAAGATAATGCACAGAATGGAAAGGAATATTTGAAGATCATATATCCATGATCTATCAAGAACCCTTACAATGCAATAATAAAGAGGCATAACTCAAATTTGGGCAAAGTACTTGAATAGACATTTCTCCAGAGAAATATATAAATGGCTAATAAGCACAAGTAAAGATAGTCAACATCATTAGCCATCAGTGAAATGCAAATAAAATATACAATGAGATAACCACCTCATACTCACTAAAAGGGCTATCCTAAAAAAGATAATAACAAGTATTGGTAAGAATGTGGAGAAATTGGCCGGGTGTGGTGGCCCATGCTTGTAATCCCAGCACTGTAAGTGGCCGAAGTGGGCAGATCATGAGGTCAGGAGGTCGAGACCATCCTGGTCAACATGGTGAAACCTTGCCTCTATTAAAAGTACAACAATTAGCTGGGTGTGGTGGCATGCACCTGTAGTCCCAGCTACTTGGGAGGCTGAGGCAGGAGAATCACTTGAACCCAGGAGGCGGAGGTTGCAGTGAACTGAGATCACGCCACTGCACTCCAGCCTGTTAACACAGCGAGACTCGGTCTAAAAAAAAAAAAAAAAAAAGTGGAGAAATTGGGAATACAAAATAGTGAAGGCACTTTGGAAAACAGTTTTGGCAGTTCCTCAAATGGTTAAACTTAGAGTTACTATATAACCCCACAACTTTAGTCCTAGGTATATGTATATACCCAGGAAAAATAAAAACATATGTTCACACAAAAATTTGTAGATAAATATTCATAGCACCATTATTTATAATAGCCCAAATTTGAAACAACTTAAATGTCCATCAACTGATGAATGGATAAATTTTAAAATATGTCATATCCACACAATGGAATATTACTTAGTCATAAAAAAGAATGAAGTACTGATTTATACTATAACATAAACGAACCATGAAAACATGCACTAAGTGAATGAAACCAATTAAAAAGACACATATTGTGTGATCCCATTTATGTGAAATGACCAGGATAGGCAAATCTATGGAGACAGAAAGTAAATTAGTGGTTGCCTAGGGCTGAGGTAGGTTTGGAGAGAGGTGGAGAGGGACTGATACTGGATGTAGGGTTTCTTTTTCAGGTGATGAAGATGTTCCAAAAGTGATGGTATTATTAGCTCTACACCTCTGTGAATATACTAAATGTCTTTGAATTGTATACTTTAAATGAGTGACTTTTAACTTTAAATTTGTTTAACAAATTTAAACAATTCAACAATTTGTTAAACTTTAAATTTGTTCCTGTGAATTATATTTCAATATAAAGCTGTAATCTGGGGAGAGAAAACACCACTACCTAACTCCTTCATACAATGAGAGAAAGAAAAAAGAGGATGGGAAATGTAGTCTCCGATGACTGGCATATTTCTAGTTCTATTACTAAAATAAAGCAAGCAGGATGGATATTTGTGAACACTTAGACTCTGCCACACATCCCATCTCCACCACGTCCTGCTCTCCGACATAGCCTTCATGTGTGCTGATCAGGGCAGAAATTCCCCAAACATCCATCCTATGGTACTCTGGCAGCCAATGTGACTATTTCCCAGCAGGCCCTGCTCCCATCTACTGCAAATCACCTACCATGGAGTTTACCTACTCTTCTGTGATATAGTTTGTTTACTCAAAATGGAAAGGACATATCCTGACTTAGTGTGAAATCTCCTTTAGCCTATACCTAATGTCCTGGCCTATACAAAGTAGAGCCTATTCCCTTCTGAGGTGAATACTTCTTTGAAACAGAAATTTACTCCAAGTTTTTGAGGGCTTAAGTTAGACGCCCTATGGATGAATTTCCCTGGTATCAAACTCTCCGTTTCATGTCATCCTTTACCACACACTTTTTTTTTTTAATTGAGACAGGGTCTCACTGTGTTGCCAAAGGCTGGAGTGCAGTGGCATGATCTCAGCTCACTGCAACCTCTGCCTCCTGGGCTCAAGCGATCTTCCTGCCTCAGCCTCCCAAGTAGCCAAGACTACAGGCACATGCCACCACACCCAGCTAACTTTTATATTTTTTGTAGAGACAGGGTTTTGCCATGTTGCCCAGACTGGTCTTGAACTCCTGAGCTCAAAGGATCAGCCCGCCTCAGCCTCCCGAAGTGTTGGGATTACAGCCATGAGCCACCATGCCTGGCCGCCACACACTTTCAATGGCCTGGCCTCCTAAAGGGGTTGAGAAGGCCTCCAGCTTAATAGGTCAGGGGCCTTTACCATTTTATCACTCATAGGGCCCGAGAAGTCTCTGTGCAGGAAGGCCTAAAATGCCTTCCTTCCAATGGTGAGTCCCACTGTATTCTTCACTACTTTTATAACAGGAAATGTAGTAGGTGTCAAATAAGTGCTTGTTGATCTATTGATTCAACCTCACCATAGAACTGAGAAAATTCAGTCTAAAAAGAAGTGAAATCGTGCTTCAAGCCTGCACTACAGGGTAGTGTAGGAGGGTTCACCAGGGTGCCTCCGTTTTCCCATTTGTTAAAAGAAGATGCTATTTTTGAAGTGTGTGAGCATTTCCAGATAAATGCTAACAACTGAGAAAATGGATTCAGCATCTGACTATCTGAAAGTGGAAGGGGTTGACAGAAAAGCATTCCTTCTCTATAGTCAGGCTTCTCTGTAACACGGGAGAGGCTGTTTTTCAGCAAACTCTGGGAAAGAACACAGGGAACTAAGCTGAGAAGGGTAAGTTCATGACTCAACAGACATCCTTTTCTGTACTTTTGCTTTATCTTCTTACTTAAGCAAAGTTGAAATTGTTTCCTTGCTGAGCTTGTTTTTCTGAAGTATTAGCTAATGTGGTAGGAAATTGGGATATATTTGTTCCTGTTAAATTCAGGATTTCAAGAAGCAACCGAATTTAAACTAACCTAAGTGTGATATATAAATATCTTTAGTGTTCTTTAATCCAGACCATTATTAAACTTCCTGGAATATGGAAAAAAAAAAACAAAATAATTAAACTCACAATGTATTGTAAAGTCCATTTGTGTTGCACATACCAGCAGATCATGCTTGAGTGGGTTTTTTAAATTTCTTGACTTATTTCCTTTACTAATGACCTCTGTACTCATTAGAAGGTATTAGCACATTACAAAGACATTATGAAGGATCGATAGGTGTACATTTGTCCCATATTTAATTTTATTCCTGAGAGTAATGCTCAGGTTTTCCTTCATGCTGGTTTTTTTTTCAGCACACTCTGGTATTTTGCAAATAAAACAATCAGGACTAGCTTCACAGGAGTACAACCTAGGCAACCACACAGGGTCCCATGTTTAGAAAGTCCCCAGACTTGGAAGGATCACATACTTGTTTTAATGTTCTGTTGTCATTTTTGTTAGTTTATTTCCAAAGCAATTCATTTCTTTGGAAAGCCATACTCTCTGTGGTTTTAGGTTGACATAAGTGACTCCATTTTGGTACTGATAACCTTCACATCGTCTTGAGATTCCCAATAATTTTGAACAAGTGGCCACATACTCATTTTGCACTTGGTCCTGAAACTTTTGTAGCTGGTACTAACCACAATACTTGGAATTTCAGATCTCACCTCTGATAATTATTAGCTGTGTGACTTTGTACAGGTTTCTGAACCTCTCTCAACTTCACTTTCCTCAAACGTTAAATTTGAAAGAACCACATCTGTCTCAGAATGGTAGTAAGAATTTGCATTCAAATAAGATAGCAAATACACTGGTGTCTAGCACATGGTTCCAGTAACTAACTCTTGTTAATTGCACAGGCACCGTGTATGCTGTTTACACAGATCAGCTCATTAATTCCTTGCACTTGTGGCTGATGATCAGCAAATATACCATTCGCACTTATAGGAGTTTTATGGCCAGTGTCCATTTCTCACTGGTCCAGCCTCCATTCTGGTTGGTGTCCATGGTGATTACGGTTATCATCACTACTTCTCTCAATGCTCTGTGCAGCTGGTATTTTATAAATGAGAGAATTGAGACACAGACATGTTAAGTATCTTGCCCAAGATCACACAGCTTATAAGTAGATACTCCTTAACTATTAATGGCATAACCTCTAGTAAACAGCAGAGAGAGGTGAGATCTTTTAACCTGAAGTTTAGTGTTCTTTCCTTCTGCCTCCAATTTTTTACCCCCAAGGAGTTAATAATTGAGCGAGAGTGATGTTACATATAAATCTGGCTACTGCACAAAGCTGTGTGATCCTACCTGTTCAGCCTCACCTGCCAAACACATGCTCTCCAAGCTGCTTGCAGTTGCCCTCTCAGGCTTCCAGGCCTTTGATTAAATTGTTTCCTCATGTAAAGGTTCTTCCCTAATTCCCAGTCCTTAGCACTTCCTAATTTCTCACTTTCTTTTGAGAATCAACTTAAGTGGCTCACCCCTTAAGAAGTCCTCTCCTCTGAGCGCTCTTAGAATTTTATGCATAGTTTTATCATAATGCTTCTCACATAAATTCTAATGCTGGTTTTCTTGTCTGCCTTCCTTCAGGCCTGAAAGATCATTGATGAGCCAAGATGACATATGGCTCATCCGAGTGTCACCAGCACTTAGGAAAGTGTGCCTGACACATAGCTACTATTCAGTACATAATGAATGAAAAAGGTGGTAGTATTTTCCAAGGAATATCAGATTCTCTAATTCAAAGGAGAGAGAGATGAACTCAGTGGATAGACACAGTCTTCATGGAGGAAGTGGTCTGCATGTTAGGTTTTAAAGGATAGGGAAGACTAAAATAATAGGATTGAGGATAGAGGCAGAAAATCCACTCAGATAGAAGGAATAGCTTGCGCAAAAGTGGGAATATGGAAGGGTTAAGACAAAGCTTGTTTAGAAAACAACAGGTAGATCATTTGGCCTGGAACACTGCATTCTTACTGGGCAAGGGATCCCCAAATCAAATGCTTCTCGGAACCAGGCTTTATAGCACAATAAATAAATAAAACATGGCCCATGTGGTACAATAGAAGGGGAAGGGATTGTGGCAAACTGAAAAACACATGCCCTACTGTGAAGGAAGTAGTTACTGCTTCTCCATTACCAATAATCATATAAGGATCTTTTGATTTTTCCAGATAACATGAAAATCTAGACTCTACATGTGTGAAATATCTTGGTTATTTTACTTTTTATTTTAAAATAATTTTAGACTTGTAGAAAAACTGGGAAAATACTGCAGAAAGTTCATGTATATTCTCCACCCAGCTTTCCCTATTACTGTCAGCTTTCATACCCATACTATAATTCTCAAAGCTATGAGTTAACATTGCTATAAAGAATTAAACTGCAGTGCTTATTCAAATTTCATCAGTTTTCCCCTAAGGTTCTTTTTCTGTTCCAGGATCCAGCCTGGGATCCCACATTGCTTTTAGTGTTGTATTTCTTTGTTTTGTTTTCTGATGAAGTCTCGCTCTGTCACCCAGGCTGGAGTGAAGTGGCATGGTCTCGGCTCACTGCAACCTCCGCCTTCCAGGTTCAAGCGATTCCCCTTCTTCTGCCTCCTGAGTAGCTGAGACTACAGGCGCCCACCACCACGCCCAGCTAATTTTTGTATTTTTTAGCAGAGACAGGGTTTCACTGTGTTGGCCAGGCTGGTCTCGAACTCCTGACCTCAGGATCCACCTCGGCCTCCCAGCATGCTGGGATTACAGGTGTGAGCCACCACTCCTGGCCTAATTGTTGTATTTCTTTAGTTTCGGTCTTTCCTTGTCTTTCATGACTTTAACATTTTAGATGATTACTTGTCAATTATTTTGTAGAATGTCTCTCAATTTGTATTTCCTATTTTCTCATGATTGAGATTTTTGCGTTTGTTTTTTTGCAAAAATACCACAAAAGTGATGCTGTACCTATCTCGGTGCATCATATCAGGAGGGTACATGACGCCAATATGTCCTATCAGTGGTGATGCTTACTTTGATCATTCAGTTAAGGTGGTGTCTGCCATGTTTTTCCACTGTAAAGTTTTCATTTTTTTTTTCTGATAGACCAATAGTTTGGGGACAATAATTTGAAGCTAGAAGTATCTTGTTTCTTCTTAAACTTTAGTCCACTGATTTTAACATCCGTCAGTGGATCTTGCCTACAGTGATTACTGTTTAATCTAATGTCTGCCTAGTGGTGATGTTGTATTTCCTGCATTCATGCTACATTTATTAATTGGAATTCCTCTGTAAGGAAAAGCTGTCCTATCCTTTTCCCCCATTTATTTATCTATTCAATTATTTATATTAGTGTGGATATTTATTTTATGGGTTACAATCCAGTATTATTGTTGTTATTTTGTTGCTCAAATTGTTCTTGATTTGCCCATTGGAAGTGCCTTCAGATTGGCTGTGATGTGCTTTTGTCATGCCCTATCCTATTCTGAGCACTTCCTTATTTTCTGGAATGGCAACATGTTTCAGGCTCATCTTCTGCTTTCCTTACTCTAAGCCCTGGAATCAGCAACTTCTCCAAGAAGCTCTGGCTCCTCTCATTGGAAAAGAAACATCTTGGATTTAAGATATGAAAAATGAACTCACACTAAAAATATATTATGGATGCATATTTGGGTCATACAGTTTTTCACGCTGGAACCTCTGATTCAGGAGGTCACAGAGATAGCAGGAAAGGTCAGAAGGTCGACTCTCTGCTTTGAATTTCTAAATACATGTTGTAAACATGTAGCAGAAACAATAGCCTTGAAGGAAGAGATTTTTTCATTACTCAGGCCAGAGCCAAGTTTCTGGCCCAGATAATATAACTTTTTTTTTTTTTTTTTTAATTAATAAGCTTTGTTTTTTAGAGCAGTTTTAGGTTCACAGCAAAATCAAGCAGAAAGTATAGAGTTCCCACATAGCTTCTATCCCAACTTACACAGAACCTCCTCCACTACCGGCATCCCCCACCAGGGTGGTACAATGGATGAACTTACATTGACATACGATCGTCACCCAAAGTTCACAGTTTACGTTAGGGCTCACTCCTGGTGTTGTATGTTCTAAGGTTCTGATAGATGTGTAAAGACATGTATCCACCGTTTTGGTATCATACAGAGTAGTTTCACGGCCCTAAAAACCCTCTGTGCTCTGTCTATTCATTCCTCCCTCCCCACAACCTCTGCCAGCCACTCATCTTTTCACTGTCTCCATAGTTTTGTCTTTTCCAGAATGTCATATATTGTAATTAGAATCATACAGTATGTAGCCTGCTTAGATTGACTTCTCTCATTTAGCAATATGCATTTAAATTCCTCCATGTCATTTCATGGCTTGATAGCTCATTTCCTTCTGGAGGTAAATCATATTCCATTGTCTAGATATACTACAGTTTATCCATTCACTTAAGGACATTTTGGTTGCTTTTAAGTTTTAACAATTATAAGTAAAGCTACTATAAACATCTGTGTGTGCAGATTTTTGTGTGGACATAATTTTTCAATTCGTTTGGGTAAATACGAAGGAGTATAATTGTCGGATCATATGGTACGGCTATGTTTAGTTTTGTAAGAAACTACCAAACTGTCTTCCAAATTGGCTGTACCAGTTTGCATTTCCACCAGCAATAAATGGGAGTTTCTGTTGTCTTGTCTCACCAGCATTTGGTGTTGTCAGTGTTTTGCATCTTGGCCATTTTAATAGGTTTGCAGTCATATCTCAATGTTGTTTTAATTTGTATATTTCTGATGAGATACGATGTAGAGCATCTTTTCATATGCTTATTTGCTATATGTATACCTTTTTCGGTGAGATCTCTATTTAGGTCTTTTGCCCATATTTTTCTTTTCTTTTTCTTTGTTTTTTGAGATGGAATCTCACTCTGTCACCTAGGCTGGAGTGCAGTGGCACTGTCTCAGCTCACTGCAACCTCCACCTCCTAGATTTAAGCAGTTTTCCTGCCTCAGCCTCCCAAGTAGCTGGGACTACAGTTGCATCCCACCATGCCTGGCTAATTTATGTATTTTTAATAGAGACAGGATTTCAGTAGGTTGGCCAGGCTGGTCTCGAACTCCTGACCTCAAGTCATCCACCTGCCTTGGCCTTCCAAATTGCTGGAATTACAGGCATGAGCCACGGTGCCCAGCCTTGCCCATTTTTAGTTGGGTTGTTTGTTTTCTTATTTTTAATTGGGTTGTTTGTTGAGCTTTAAGGGTTTTAGTGTATATTGGATAATAGTCCTTTATCAGACATCTCTTTTGCAAATATTTTCTCCCAGTCTGTGGCTTGTCTTCTCATTCCCTTGACAAAGTCTTGACATTGTCCTTCACAGAGGAGTTTTTAATTTTAATGAAGCCCAGCTTATCAATTATTTCTTTCATGTATCATGCCTGTGGTTTTGTATGTTAAAAGTCATCTCCATACCCAAGGTCAATTAGGTTTTCCTTTATAGTATCTTGTAGGAATTTTACTGTTTTGTGTTTTATATGTAAGTCTATGATTCATTTTAGTTAATTTTGTGAAGAGTGTAAGGTCTGTATCTAGATGGGTCTTTTTTTTGTTTGTTTTGCATGTAGATGTTCCAGTTGTTCGAGCACCATTTGTTGGAAAAAAAAAAAGTTTTCTCCTTTGAATTGCCTTTGCTACTTTGTCAAAAATCAGGTGACCAATTATATGGGTCCATTTCTGGGCTCTCTGTTCTGTTTCATTTGTCTTTTTGTCTATTTTTTCACCAGATGCCATACTGCTTTGATTACTATAGCTTTACAGTAAGACAATAGATTTTTAAGAACACAGTACTCACCTGGCTGTTTCTCTTAAAGACAGTCCAGGCAGCATGGTGCAGCAACAATACAGGAGAGACGATGGGGCCAAAGAGGGCTTTCACATTTGTCTAACTCTCCTGCACACACACAGGAGGGAAGTTTGCCTTACTTCTGGATGTATCAAGGGAGTGATATAAAGGGGCCCAGTGGATCTGAAGAAGCTTTCGGTTGGGATGAGGGATACACAGAGTATATGGACATGCTCATCTGATACCAAAGAGGAAACAAAGACACTGGGCTATGACCAAAGGCCCTAAGGTGTGATGTCCAAAGACCAGATGGTGCAAGCAATATCTCAGTGAATGCCAGTCCATACTGAAGGTCAACTCCCCCTTCCCATTGCTAGAAGCGTCTGCCTTCCCTGCAACTTAGAATATCCATGGAGAAAGTGGGGAAGGGGAACTAAGTATACCAAATTTGTAAAATTACAAAAAATTATAGAAAAAACTGACATGTTTTAACACACTTGTTAGCTTTTTTGTGTGTGTGTGTGTGGGGAAGGGGGACAGAGTCTCGCTCTGTCACCCAGGCTGGAGTGCAGTGGCGCAGTCTCAGCTCACTGCAAGCTCTGCCTCATGATCTACCCACCTCGGCCTCCCAAAGTAGCTTGGGTTTTAAAAGTCTCACCTAGGCCAGGTGCAGTGGCTTATGCCTATAATCCTAGCACTTTAGGAGGCTGAGGTGAGTGGATCACATGAGGTCAGGAGTTCGAGACCAGCCTGGCCAACATGGTGAAACCCCATCTCTACTAAAACTATAAAAATTAGCCCGGCATGGTGGCATATGCCTGTAATCCCAGCTACTTGGGAGGCTGAGGCAGGAGAATGGCTTGAACCCAGGAGGCAGATGTTGCAGGGAGCCAAGATTATGCCATTGCACTCCAGCCTAGGCAATAGAGTGTGACTCAGTCTAAAAAAAAAAAGAAGTCTTACCTGCTGCAAAATTATGAAGCTAACTTAATGCTCATATATCAAACTTATACTGAATGTGGTTACTTGTATGTCTGAGTTCAGAATTCTGAGTATAAAAGGCAGCAGAGTTCTCTTGAAGGGCAGTAGAGCCTCTTTTGTTTTTTTTGTTTTGCACATTCTAGTTGTGCTAACCAAGAAAGATGTACCCCCACCCTACTCCAGGTAATCTTATTAAAACATTTGCTCCAATTGTATTGGGTCATGGCTCATTAGATAAGAACATTTAGATATTAGAAATTCACATCATCTAAGGTCAAGCCTTCAATGAAAGGAACATGGAGGTGATGCAGTTATACTGATTTCTGAGCAGATGGCTGTTTTCTAGAGGGAAATGGTGCATAAAACACACAAATAATGAAAGACTTGAGAGAGAAATACTTCATGGCAGTCATGACTATACAGTCAACACAAAGGGGACTAATTCACAGAACTGATGCAATGTTTAAAAGCATTAGGGAAAATCAGAGGTACTTGCTGCCCTGATGGGGCACTGCCTGGACTTGGAGGCATAAGGGCATAGGATGGGATGCAGGTATACACGTTTCTATATGTAGCACATACAAATCTCAGTTCACAAACCCAGGTGTGGAAAGAGTTAGTACTTACAATGACCCCCTTTCCTTCCAGGCAATAGAAATTTAATTTCAGTCATTTCCTGGTACCTGCCTTTCCCCTGTGATTGCATCTCAGTTTGAGGATTACACACTGCTAGTGAACGAAGGTTAGGAATGTAGGGCATCTCATCTAAGCTGGCGGCACTCTTCACTAGCATAGCTGCTTAGATGGGACAGGGACACCTGCTGGTCATTGCCAAGTTATCCCTTGTATCAGATCATACCACAGTAACTCTGCATCTGGTTTTGAGTGGAGATCTCTTGATGCCTCCATGTCATTCTGGGACCACAGAAAACTTGGTGGGACCATCCACAGCCATGTGTCACTTCCTTGGTACCCTTGGGTACACAAGTATAATTCTACTGTCTCAGTACCCCAACCTCACCATTCACAGGTCTACTCTGAGACATTTTCAAACTTACCTACCAGGGCAGAGTAGGCAGCCATCCTTACTTGGGGGTCTTGCCTCCTTTCTAGAGTCTACCAGAGAAGGTAAACATGGGTTTCTTCTGTACTACAATCCCAAAACATATCTGGAGTTCCTGTTGTGGAACATTCTCCCTGGTACCTACCAGGAAGAGAGCTGGGTGCAGGCTTTTTCATCCAGGACTCATTACCATCTATGACAGGGGTGTTCAATCTTTTGGCTTCCTTCAGCTACGTTGGAAGAAAGCGAATTGTCTTGGGCCATACATATAATACACTAACACTAACAATAGCTGATGAGCTAAAAAGCTTTGCAAAAAAATCTCATACAATTTTAAGAAAGTTTATGAATTTGTGTGGGGTGATGTTCAAACCCATCTTGGGCTGCATGTGACCTGCAGGCTGTGGGTTGAACAAGCTTGATCTAAGCTCTCCTTTTTTCTCTGTTTTCCTGGTTGGTTGATGAAGGGAGCTTGGGGTACACTTCAGCCTAAAGGAGGGAGAGCAGTGTGGATTCAAGAAGCTTCTTTTTTATTATTCCTCACCTTTTCTCCCACATCTATTGTAATCACTCCAGTTCTGTTCTCCTGACGCCAAGACTTTAAAAACTATAAAGCTAATAATTGACTTATTTTGTGTTATTTACTTTCTTCCCAGTTATTCCTTTCCTGAGGTAGTGATGCCGACAGAAAGAGGGGTGAAAAACTATACATCTATTCTAGCCACATATACGCTACTGTTTCCCCAGCATCATGATCCCTGCCAAGGTTAGCTACAGGCCAAAATGTACACTAGGAAAAAATCAAACAACGTGGACTTAGCAGCTGGATTAATGGTGGGGTCAGCTCAGGAGATCTTACCTTTGATTCTTTGGTTCATTCTCTGTTCTTAGTCTTCTTGGAGGGCCCCAGTTATTGTATTTTAGAGACTAGGACTTCATCAATCAGAGATCATGCTAAAATGAGTCCAGTCCTTTTCTTGTCTCCTCTCACATTGCCTCTTCTCCTTTCTTTTTCTTCCTGCCTCTCCATTTGTTCTTTCTCTACTCTGCTCTGTCTTTCGTCTCCAAAGGCAAATCAAAGGACATGATTCCAGGACCTTTGCAGGAGATTCCCATTTGCATTCTTGGTGAAATTATTGTTCTGTCTGACATGTGTGGCCCCAGCATCATATCCAGTTAGTGCCTCCTTTCACCTTTGATAGTGTTCAGATTTGAGTGATGAACTATATGGCCACTCTAGTCATTACAGACCAGCTCATCCTTAAAAATATTTGACCTCACCTGAAAACTATTTAGATGTCATAACAGTTTAAACAAACATGGACATACTGTTAGGGCATGCTCAAAAAAGTCAGGCTTCAGGAGATGGAGCAAGATGGCTGAATAGAACCCTCCAGCAATCATCTCTGCAACAGGAACACCAAATTCAACTATCCACACAAAAAAGCACCTTCATAAGAACCAAAAATTAGGGGAGTGATCACAGTACCTGGTTTTAACATCATATTAAGAAAAGAAATACAGAAGAGGGTAAGAAAGATAGTCTTGAATCACTTATGTCACCCCTCCCCCATCCTCCAGCAGTGACCATGTGGCATGGAGAGAAAATCTGCGTACTTGGGGAGGGACTATGCAGTGACTGTGGGACTTTGCATTGGATCTCACTCCTGCCCTATCACAGTAGAAAACAAAACAAGGAAAAATTCAGCCAGCACCCACAGAAGGAGCATTTAGATAAGCTCTAGCCAGAGGGGAATTGTCCATCCCAGCAGACAGAAACTGAACTCTGGCAAGCTCCACCATAGGCTAAAGTATTCTAGGATCCTAAATAAACTTGAAAGGCACTCTAGGCCACAGGGACTGCAATTCCTGGGCAAGTCCTGGTGCTATGCTGGGCTCAGAGCCACTGGACTTGGGTGCACACAACCTAGTGAGACACCAGCTGGGAAAGCTAACAGAGTGCTTGGATAACCCCTTCACCAACCCCAGGAGGTGCAGCTCACAACTCTGTGAGAGACTCCTTCCTTATACTTGAGGATAGAAGAGGGGAAAGTAAAGAGAACTTTGTCTTGCAACTTGGATACCAGCCCAGCCACAGTAGAAGAGGGCACCAGGCAAAGTCATGAGGCCCCCATTCCAGGCCCTAGCTCCTGGATGAGATTTCTGAACACACTCTGGGCAAGAGAGGAGCCCACTGCCCTGAAGGAGAGACCTAGGCCTGGTAGCATTTACCACAAGCTGACTGAAGAGCCCTTAGGACTTGAGTGAATATCAGTGGTAGCCAGGCAGTACTTACCACATGTCTAGGCAGTAGTGGCCACAAGGAAAAACTCCTCTGCTTGAGGAAAGGGGAGGGAAGACTGGGAAACACATTTTTTTGTAGCTTTGGTGCCAGCTCAGCTGCAGTAAAATAGAGCACAAGGTAGATTCTGAAGGTTCCCAACTCCAGGCCTTTGTTCTGGGATGGCATCTCTGGACCCTCCTGGGGCTGGGGGGATCTTGCCACCCTACGGGAAGAACACAAGCCTAGCTGGATTCACCACCTGCTGGGTTGTAGAGCCCTTGGACCTTGAATGAACATAGGCTGTAGCCAGGCAGTGGTCACCAAGGGCCTTAGGTGAGACACAGTGCTGTGCTGGTTACAGGTCTGACCCAGTGCAGTCCCAGTGGTGGTGTTTGCATCACCCCTCCCCAAGCTCCAGGTAGCTCAGCATAGAGAAAGAGAGATTCCTTTCATCTGGGGGAAAGTAAGAGAAGGCAAGTATCTCTGCCTGGTAACCCAGGGATTTCTCTCAGATCTTACCCAAGACCACCAAGACAGTAGGACCTCCATGAGTCTGCAAGAGCCACAGCAATACTGGGCTTGGGATAAGCCCTAATCCAGATATGGCTCTAGTGACCAAAAACATAGATCATAACACCAAAGTCTCTTTGAATACTTGGAAAGCCTTCCCCAGAAGGACAGGCATGAACATGTCTGCAAAGACTACAATAAATACCTAACTCTTCAATGCCTAGATGTGGATAAATATCCACAAGCATCAAGACCATCCAGGAAAATATAACCTAATCAAATAAACTAAATAAGGCATCAGGGGATCAATCTCTGATAGACAGAGATACGTGACTTTTAAGATATGGAATCCAAAGTAGCTGTTTTGAGGATGTTCAATGAAATTCAAAATAATACAGAGAAGGAATTCAGAGTTCTATTAGATAAATATAACAAGGAGATTGATGTAATAAAAAGAATCAAGAAATTCTGAAGCCAAAAATGCAACTGATGTACTGAAAAAAGCATCAGAGTCCCTTAATAGCAGACTTAATCAGGTGGAAGAATTAGTAAGCTTGAAGGTAGGTTATTTGAAAATACATAGTCAGAGGAGACAAAAGAAAAAAGAATAAAAAAGAATAAAGCATGCCAGAAGATCCAGAAAATAGCCTCAAAAGGACAAATCTAAGAGTTACTGGCCTTAAAGAGGAGGTAGAGAGAGAGATAGTGTGGAAATTGTATGCAAAGAGATAATAACAGAGAACTTTCCAATACTAGAGAAAGATACCAATATTCAAGTACAAGAAGGTTATAGAACACCAAGCAGATTTAACCCCCAAAAGACTATATCGATACTTTTAATAATCAAACTCCCAAAGGTCAAGGATGAAGAAAGAATCTTGCTACTTTTAGCAAGAGAAAAGAAACAAATCACATATAAAGGAACTCCAATACATCTGGCAGTAGACTTATCAGTGGAAACCTTACACACAAGGAGAGAGTGAAATGGCATATTTAAGGTGCTGAAGGAAAAAAACTTTTATCCAGTGAAAATATCCTTCAAACATGAAGGAGAAATGAAGACTTTCCCAGATAAACAAAAGCTGAGGGATTTCATCAGTTCCAGACCTGTCCTACAATAAATGCTGAAGGGAGTTCTTCAACCTGAAAGAAATGGCCATTAATGAGCAATAAGAAGTCATCAGAAGATGACATCATAAAACTCACTAATAATAGTAAGTACATAGAAAAACACAGATTATAACACTGTAATTTTGATGTGTAAACTACTCATATCTTACGTAGAAAGACAAAAAAAAGAACCTATCAAAAATAATGACTACAACAACTTTTCAAAACGTAGACAGTATAATAAAGATAGAAACAACAAAAAGTTAAAAAGTGGCAGGATGAAGTGTCAAGTTTGCTTGTTTGTAAGTTTGTTTGTTTATGTAATCAGTGTTGTCAGTCTAAAACAATGAATTATAAGATAATATTCCCAAGCATCAAATAAAATAAATACAACAGATACACAAAATATAGAAAGCAAGAATTTAAAACACACCACCAGAGGAAATCACCCTCACTAAAGAAAGACAAAGGAAGGAAAAGAAAGGAAGAGAAGACCACAAAATCACTAGAAAACAAAAGCAAAGTGGGAGAAGTAAGTTCTTGGGTAATAATAATAATGAATGTAAATGGACTAAACTCTACGATCAAAAGACAGAGGGTGGCTGAATAGATAAAAAAACAAGACCAGTGATCTGCTGCCTACAAGAAATACACTTAACCTATAAAGACATATGTAGACAGAAAACAAAGGGATGGGAAAAAAATTTTATGCCAATGATGGAAACAAAAAACAAACAAAAAACAAACAAAAAACAGCAGGAGAACCTATATTTATATCAGACAAAATAGATTTCAAAAAAATATAAAAAGAGACAAAGAAGATAATTATGTAATGATAAAGGGGTCAATTCAGCAAGAGGATATCACAATTGTAAATATATATGCATCAAACACTGGAACACTCAGATATATAAAGCAAATACTGTTAGAGCTAAAGAAAGAGACAGACCCCAATACAATAATAGCTGGAAACTTCAACACTCCACTTTCAACATTGGACAGATTATCCAGACACAAAATCAACAAACATTGGACTTAATCTGCTCTATAGAACAAATAGACCCAATAGATATTTTCAGAACATTTCATCCAATGGCTGTAGAACACACATTCTTTTCCTCAGCACATAGACCCTTCTCAAAGATAGACCATATATTAGGTCACAAAACAAGTCTTAAAACAGCCAATACAATCAAAACAACATTAAGGATTTTCTCTGACCACAGTGGAATAAAACTAGAAATCAATAACATGAGGAATTTTGGAAACTATACGAACACATGGGAATTAAATAATATGTTCCTGAATGACTGTTGGGTCAATGAAGAAATTAAGAACTTGAAAATCTTCTTGAAACAAGTGAAAATAAAGACACAACATATCAAAACCTACGGGATACACTGAAAACACGTCCTTCTTCACAAGGTAGCAGGAGACAGAGGGGTACCAGCAGGGGAATCGCCAGATGCTTATAAAACCATCAGATCTCATGAAAACTCACTATCACAAGAACAGGATGGTGGGAACAGCCTCCATGATTCAATTACCTCCCACTGGGTCCCTCCCATGACACGTGGGGATTATGAGAGTTACAATTCAAGATGAGATTTGGGTGGGAACACAACCAAATCATATTAATCAATGAAATGATACATTGGTTTTTTGAAAAGATAATCAACAACCTTTGGCCACAGTAAGAAAAAAAAAGACCTAATAAAATCACATGAAAAAGGAGATATTAAAACCAAAACACAGAAATTCAAAGGATCATTAGAGACTACTATGAGCAACTATATGTCAATAAATGGGAAATCCTAAATAAAGTAAATAAATTCCTAGAAACATGCAACCTATCTAGATTGAACCACAAAGAAACCTAAAATCTGAACAGACCCAAAACAAGTAATGAGACTGAAGCCATAATAAACAATCTCTTAGCAAAGCAAATCCCAGGACCTGATGGCTTTACTGCTCAGTTTTAACAAACATTTAAAGAAGAACTAATACCAATTGTACTCAAACTATTTCAAAAAACAGAAGGGTAGGGAATACTTTCAAATTGGCCTCATTCTATGAGGCCAATATTACCCTATGTCAAAACCAAAGAAAGTACACCAAAACAAAACAAAATAAAACAAAAAACTGCTAGTCAATATTCCCCATAACATTGATATAAAAGTTCTCAACAAAGTACTAGGAAACTGAATTCAACAGGAAACTGAATTTAACAACACGTTAAAAAAAGTATTCACCATGACCAAGCGGGATTTATCCCATGAATGCAAGAATGCTTCAACATATGCAAATCAATCAGTGTGATACATTGTATCAACGAAATGAAAGACAAAAACCATATGATCATTTCAACTGATGCTGAAAAAACATTTGATGAAATGTAATATTTCTTCACGATAAAAACACTCAAAAAACTGGGTATAGAAGGAAAATACCCCAACAGAATAAAAGCCATACATGACACACCCACAACTAGTATCATACTAAAGGGGGCAAAACTAAAAACCTTTCTTCTAAGATCTGGAACATGACAAGGATGCCCACTTTCACCACCGCAATTCAACATAGTACTGAAGTCCTAGCTAGAGCAATCAGACAACAAAAAGAAACAGAGGTCCTCCAAACTGGAAAGGAAGAAGTCAAATTAACCTTGTTTGCCAATAATACGATCTTATATTTAGGAAAACCTAAAGATCCCACCAAAAAACTATTAGAACTGATTAACAAATTCAGTGAAGTTGCAGGTACAAAGTCAGTAGCATTTCTATATGCCAACAGCTAACAAGCTAAAAAATAAATCAAGAATGTAATCCTAATTACAATAGCTACAAATAAAGTAAAATACCTAGGAATAAATTTAAGTAAAGAACTGAAAGATCTCTATAATGAAAATATAAATCATTGATACGATAAATTGAAGAGGACACAAAAAATAAAAGATATTTCATGATCATAGTTTGGAAAATTAATATTGTAAAATGTCCATACTACCCAAAGTGATCTATAGATTCAATGCAATCCCTATCAAATTACCAATGACATTCTTCACAGAAATAGAAAAAGTAAACCTAAAATTTATATGGAACCACAAAAGACCCAGAATCACCAAAGCTATCCTGAGCAAACAGAACAAAACTGGAGGAATCACATTCTCTAACTTCAAATTATACTACAGAGCTACAGTTACCAAAACAGCATGGTACTGGCATAAAAACAGAAATATAGACCCATGGAACAAAATGGATAACTCAGAAATAAATTTATACACTTAAGTGCCAAGAACATACACTGGAGAAGGAACAGTCTCTTCAATAAAAGATGCTGGGAAAACTGGATATTCATATGCAGAAGAATGAAACTAGTCCCCTATTTCTTGCCATATAAAAAAATCAAACCAAAATGGATTAAAGACTTAAACCTAAGACCTCAAACTATAAAACTACTACAAGAAAACACTGGTGAAACTCTCCAGTACATTGAACTGGGCAAAGATTTATTGAGTAATATCCCACAAGCAAAGGCAGCCAAAGCAAAAATGGATGAAAGAGATAACATTATATTAAAATGCTTCCACACAGTGAAGAAAACAATTAACAAAGTGAAGAGATAATCTACAGAATGAGAGAAAATATTTGAAAACTACTCATCCAACAAGGGATTAATAACCAGAATATATAAGGAGCTCAAAATACTCAATAAGAAACCATCTAATAATATGATTAGGAAATGGACAAAAGATCTGAACAGAAATTTCTCAGAAGAAGGCATACAAATGGCAGATAGGTATATGAAAAGGTGCTCAACATCATTTATCTTCAGAGAAATGCAAATCAAAAACTATGAGAAATCATGTCACCCAAGTTAAAATGCCTTTTATGCAAAAGACAGGCAATAATGAATGCTGGTGAGGAGGTGAAAAAAAGAGAACACTTGTACACTATTGGTAATGTAAATAAGTACAACCACTGGAGAACAGTTTGGAGGTTGCTCAAAAAACTAAAACTAGAGATACTACATGATCTAGCAATTCCACTGCTAGGTAAACACCCAAAAGAAAGGAAATCAGTATATTGAAGAGATATCTGCACTTCTGTGTTTATTGCAGTATTTTTCACAGTAGCGAAGATTTGGAAGCAACCTGTGTCCATAAACAGATGAATGGATAAAAAAAATGTGGAACATATGCCCAATGGAGTGCTATTCAGCCATAAAAAATGACACCCTGTCATTTGCAACAATGGAAATGGATGGATGGAGGCCATTATGCTAGGTAGAATATGTCAGTCACTGAAAAGACAAACCGTATATTCTCACTTATTTGTGAGGGCTAAAAATT
Source organism: Rhinopithecus bieti (assembly GCF_001698545.2). NCBI lineage: Eukaryota > Metazoa > Chordata > Mammalia > Primates > Cercopithecidae > Rhinopithecus > Rhinopithecus bieti. Next base: position 2,285,962 of record NW_016805334.1, read on the forward strand.
CAAACAATTGAACTCATTCTACTCTCTTGGAGAGAGAGAGAGTAGAATAATGGTCACCAGAGGCTGGGAAGGGTATGAGAAGGAAGGAGAAGAGGAGATGGTTGATGGGTACAAAAATATAGTTAGACAGAATAAATAAGACCTAGTATTTGATAGCACAACAAGATGACTACAGTCAACAATTTATTATACATTTAAAAATAACTAAAAGAGTATAACTGGATTGTTTGTAACACAAATAAAGGATAAATGCTTGAGGTGATGGATACCCCATTTACCCTGATGTGATTATGCATTATATGCCTTATCAAAATATCTCATGTACTCCATAAATATATACACTTACTATGTACCCACAATTAAAAAGGAAAAGTCGGGCTTCAAATAGCGCTAATAATACACAGTGTGAGATGGTCAAACAGAAGCCTGGGTTAAGTCCCATTGGAGCCTACAGGGTTAAGTCAGAGTTGGGAAGGCTTGGTTATCCCACCTTGGTGGGAGTGTCAGTATCAGTTGGCTTGACCTTCAAGTCCTGCTCTGAGTGTGTGGATCTCTCTGGGAGTACTGGAGGATGGAGATGGGATTGGCAGAGGAGCAGAACAAAATGTTGGAGTGTCTTCCAGTCTACAGCCTTGACAAATGTCAGGCTATGCAGAAATGAAGCTGGAACAGAAACAAGGAGATCAAGAGAGATCCTGGCCAAGGAGCTGTGTCCTCCCAGTTGATAGGATGGGGAGCTTTAAATCCACATTTGCCCTTCTCTTAAAGAGTTTCCTCTACACCACTGGGTAAGCTTTGAGAAGACTTCTTCATGAAAAATGAAAACTCTTTATGTAGCTTTAATAATTTATGAATTAAGAACTATTCTTTAATCACCATAAGTTATCTTTACAAAAGAGGGGAACAACAATAAATATGCGTTAAAAAACTGGATCTTTCATCTAACACACGTGAATAATAATAATAGCCCTTAATTGAAAACCATAGATTTGAAACAAAATTACAGCAAAATCTAGAATCCATACTTATGTAGCAGATACACCTTTCCAGTTATGTTGAGATAAAACTATTTGAGAAATAGTAGTTTGGCAGGGTTCTGAGCACTGGAGACTTTGAGTTTGGAATAAAAAAATTACATTAGAAAAATCCACAAAGTGAATAATTAAGAATTTGCTATATATTAAGTTCATTATTCTTCAGTTTAAGGACTATACAGACTATATAATAAAAGAAATTATTAATAATATTAAAGCCACTGACGACATTTTCACAGTTATGTTAAAAGCAGAGGTTGGATTAGTACAGGGGAGTTATTTTGTTTTCTGACACCATTTCTTCCCCTGGTCCAATGAAATGTCTTTTGAAGAACAGAGTAAAGAGTACATGTAGCTTGCTACCAACGTTGAAGTGATTACTGTGGCTTTCTCAGGGATATCCAACCTGGATTAGGCAAGACCCAAACTGAGCTACAGTCAAATGACCAACCAGAGTCAACCTGCCACCAGAACAATAAAGCCTTCTAGAATCTCATCAAAATGCTCTTGTTTTTATAGGGATGAAAGAAGAAGAAGGAAGGAAGAAGGAAGAAGCAGCAGCAGCAGCAGCAGCAGCAGTGGCAGTGGCAGCAGTGGCAGCAGTGGCAAAGGTGATCTTAGCTAGAAATGGAAAAGAAAAAAAAAGCTCAAAAGAAAGAAACTATGATAGTGGCTCTTAAACTTTTAGCATAAAAATATGGACAAGCTTAAGAATTACCGGGGCCCAAGTCAAAAAGGCTCATTCCTGAGCACTACTTGCAGAGATTCTGATTCAGGATTAGAATCTGGACCCAGGAATCTGGGTCTGATACAAGTGCTGTACTGATTTTGGTGATTGGAAGCCAAATGAAAAATCCTGTGGCTTAGGGCTGGAAGGGAGAGGAGGAGATGATGAAACCTCAGGCCTTCTTAGCCAAAGCTTTGATGACTCTGTACTACCAGACAACTGGGCATGTCAGGGTTGAGGAAACATTATCTGTCTTAAACAATTAAGTGGTTTTGTGACTAAATGGGAAGGCTCTTTGGTACTATTCACCCAGAGCTTTTATGGGAAGGAAAAGAAAAGCTCATGACCACAGTTTGGGGTCTGCATCCCCAGAACAGCACCATTCCCACCAGGATTGAGAATTGAGATATTACTCTCCTCCAACAAACATCAACAAACTCTGCTGAGCCTGAGCCCTCCATTAAATTAGTCTTGCCTCCTGCTCCTATATTTTTCCCACATGAGCCTAATTCATTGTCTAGTTCTTTTTTAACAGAGGATGTTATAATTCAGAGTGGAGTAGAAGATCTCTTCGGGAGCAGAGACAGTACTATTTTGCGATCCTATTTATTTTATAATTTTGCATGTAAGGAGCAGGCAGCCAGAAACACACATGATCTATTTTTTTTTTTCTCTATGTTCTTTCCTCCCAACAGAGTTCACATTAAAGCTAGAGAAATACTATTTTTTAAATCTCCAAGTGGTGGGCACATCTAATAGGCAATGGAAAATGGCATAAACACTCCTCACCCACCAATATATCCACAGGCCACATGGCATGTACACCTCACAACACACACTTTCCCACCCTCAAACTGTTTCATCTTTCTTTCTTTCTTTCTTTCTTTCTTTCTTTCTTTCTTTCTTTCTTTCTTTCTTTCTTTTTCTTTTTGTTGTTGTTTGTTTGTTTTTGAGACAGAGTCTCGCTCTGTCGCCTAGGCTGGAGTGCAGTGGTGCGATCTCCACTCACTGCAAGCTCTGCCTCCTGGGTTCACGCCATTCTCCTGCCTCAGCCTCCCGAGTAGCTGGGACTACAGGCGCCCGCCACCATGCCTGGCTAATTTTTTGTATTTTAGCAGAGACGGGGTTTCACCATGTTAGCCAGGATGGTCTCGATCTCCTGACCTCATGATCCGCCTGCCTCGGCCTCCCAAAGTGCTGGGATTACAGGAGTGAACCACTGTGCCCGGCCCATATTTCTTTTAAAAATGTACCTTTTTTTTTCTCTCACACACATTCTCATGTTCTCTCACTCCCAACTTTGTAATGAAGCCCACTTTTTATTTAGTCAGGATCTTAAGGATCTTACCACAGATGATCAGATTTAATCATACGAGATGCCCCTAGTGAAGGATCTCTACAATAAAAGGTCTCGACACAAACAAAAATGAAGCAAGCTTCAGATTAGTCAGCCCCACTCTGCAGATGGTCTTTGTGGGCTTAATGAAAGTAGGTTCAGGCTGAAGACCTTGGATACACAAATTGACTAAACAAACATCAATTTGTCTACCAAAGTGCCTCTGAATCACAAATGAGTAAAATCGAGTTGTCTTGGAATCTGAGTTATTTGGCTTTAAACTTGGCTAGCAGCACCATTAACTATTGATCTGTTAATTTACAATGGTTTAGAACAAGACTTTGATGGAAGATACTAGAGCTTTGACCAGAAAGTCAGTAAGTCTTTCATAAAACAACCTTACCCATGTATTATACATATGCTTATTGGCAAGACTTCATCTGGGGCATTTCTCAGTCGGGCTTGAATTCACTGACTATTCATAATATTGAAAACCTCCTATTAAACCCAGGTCATTTAAATTTCTAATTATCTGACCATTATACATTACCTTAATACTGATGACTCAATGCTCTGTGCCTCTCTGATGTGCTCATAAAAAGGGAGGGTGAATCATTTTCATATGTTCCCTTTTCTAGGAAATGAATCAGAGACTTGCTGCAATGCCTGTGTTCAAAGTTTATTTCAAAACCAGAGTAATTGAAAACATTTCTCTATTTGGAAAATGTAATGAAAACGTTCCTATGCTAGAGCAGAAACACAGGTAAGCTTAATGGGGCAAGGGATGGGAGGACCAACTGGGTACACCAGGAAAAAGCAGAGAGAAATGCATTATGTGTGCTGGGCAGCAGGTTCTTAGCAGGTATTTGTTCTCGCTCAACCCTTCCTTCATTTGTGGTCTTATTTTCTTTTGCCCACCAGACTTTTTGTCTCCTTGTTGAGAGAATGCCATCCAGGGTCTAGCTTTTTAGTAGCAAACAGTCCTGAAAGACTAACTTCCATCATTACCATATTTTGGACAGAAGCTGATTTCACTGGGTTGAAGACATTTTGCAAGTTGGAGGAGTATTTGCCTGACAAGCAACAGGAGATTTTGGACATCTGGAGGCTTAGTTCCAGTGTGACCTTAACTACCCTCAATGCTACATTCATCTGCTCAGTCTAGTCTGCAAATGATCCTCTTCTGTGGACCACTGATCTTTGAAAAAATATTTTCAGATAGTTTATGAAAAGACAATGCAAATTATTAACAAACATATGAATAATAAGCATGTGCTCTCATCAGTAATTAAAAAACAGCAGGTTGAATCAAAATTAAGATGTGTGTGTGTGTGTGTGTGTGTTTGAATTACTTTGAGAAAGATCTTTAATAATTACAATGCTAGTGTTCCAGTTAGAATGCTTAGGCTGCAATATCAACACCCAAAGCAAACTTCTAAAACACTATGTATAATATATTATTTCACATACAAAGAAGTCCCAAGGAAGGACAGCTCCTGAGTTGGTTAATTTATGGTTCAACAGCATTATCAGTCTCTCATCCTCCACTGGTTTTACTCTCAGGCTGTCATGTTTCAAGGTGTACGTGCATATGTTAACAATGTTCTACACACAAAAGGAGACTGTTCAGGTCTATTTTTAAGAATTAAAAACATTTACCTAGTAAATGTCACAGTTCATCTCATTAGCCCCAACTGGGTCACATGCCCATCTCTAAACCAACCTCTGGCGAGAGAAATGAGATTAGCAAATTTGGTTTAGACTGATAAGGATTGATTCTCAGAGGAAGGATAGACATCTGAAGAAATCAAGCCTCTAGTAACAGGGAAAAGGGGGAAATAATGACTCTTGGGTAGGCAACCTGTGGTGTCTGCTCTGGCTACCAAGGATGTAGTGAAATGGGCCATATGCAGCTGCTAGACATTCTGGAAAGTAATTTGGCACTATATACTAGGATACTTAAAAGCATCCATACACATTGACAAAGTAATTTGACTTCCAGAAATAAAGTCCATGGAAGGTGAGCCTAAATGTAGATAAAGCTTTGTGCTCAGAGGAGTTCATTGTAGCACCTTTATAATGGAAAGAAGGAAGGAAGGAAGGAAAGAAGGAAGGAAGGAAGGAAATGAGGGAGGGAGGGAGGAGAAAGAGGGAGAAGGAAGGAAGGAAGGAAGAAGAGAGAAAGAGAGGGGGAAGGAAGGAAGGAGAAGGGGGGGAAGGAAGGAAGGAGAAAGAGAGGGGGAAGGAAGGAGAAAGAGAGGGGAAGGACGGAAGGAAGGAGAAAGAGAGGGGGAAAGAAAGAAGGCAGGAAGGAAGAGGGAGGGAGGTAAAGAGAAAGAGAAGGAAGAGATGGAGGGAAAGAAGAAGGAAGGAAGGAGAAAGAGGGAAAAGAAAGAAGGCAGGAAGGAAGAGGGAAGAAGGGAGGTAAAGATAAAGAAAGAGAAGGAAGAGATGGAGGGAGGGAAAGAAGAAGGAAGGAAGAAGGAAGGAAGGAGTTAAGGATCTGATAATAAGGAGTTACATAATTACAGTACATCTGTTTGATTAACTACTCTTCGGTATTTTATTTTTAATATTTTTTTTAGAGACAGGGTTTCACTGTGTTGCCCAGGCTAGACTTGAACTCCTAGGCTTATGTGATCCTCCCATGCAGCTGGAACTACATCTGTGTGTCACTGCACGTGGCTTCTCTAGCATTTCAAAATGATGTTTACAAAGAGTTTTTAAGAATGTAGCAAAGTGCCCATATTACAGTGTTAAGCAAGAAAAGCAGGATATAAAATTATATATAAAAACTCTGTAAAATAGTAATAGCAACTATCTTCTCAACATCTACTGTGAGCTGGGAACTTACACACTATCTCTAACCTTGACAACAACTCTGAAATGTAGTTATTCTTATGTCTGTAGTTATTCTTATTGCAGATGAGGAAACTAAGGCTAAAAGATGTTCGGTAGGTTTCAGAGGCACTCAGATATCAAATGGTAGAACAAGGATTTGATTCTGGGCCTCTCTGGCTATTTGGAACACAGTCTCACAGTTTAGGAGCAAGCTTCTTTCTTGCCCCTTTGTTCTGTTCTCCCTTCTCTGCAGCTGATGGGTATGATGAATAAAATATCCTCAAGTTCAGCTACATGAATATGTCATGTTTAGGAAATATAAACATTCACAAATATTTAGTGAAGCACAGTTGAATAAGGACAAATGGGAAATTAGAGGGGCCAGGGGCAGGGCAAACAGATAGGAAAGTGAGAAGGAGGAAAGATAGGTGACTGGAGTGACTACTAAGAACTTAGAAGTGACTCTCTGATGTCCTTTTCAGCTGAAACGGTTCTCCAAGTGCCTCGTTCAGTACACAGGCCTCGTGGTCAAGGACTATCCACACCAATTCACCAAGACTCTCTCTCAGGACTCAGATGCTTATTTGGATGTTGAAGCCCAGCCTAATTCACATGCTAATCAGAAATTTCTTCTACCACGGTCTGCCTGATCAAGAGTGGTGGGTGCATATTTGATGGCAGGAATAAAGGTAGTGATGGATATATCTGTGAAAGAAGGGGGTGGGGGGGTCAATACATTGGAAATCACACATTATTTCATAGAATAAAATTCACAGGCCCAAGATAAAGGTATACTTGCAACTAATAAGTGAAAAAAATATTGAATTAAGGAGAAAGTAAAAGGAATGACGATCCTCTGGACATCTGCTTCTGTGGTTTTTCAGTTTAGTGTTACCTCTGCTATTAAGAACCCAGTTATGCACACTGGCTAAAGACATAATCTGTTGTGCAGAATTTACAGACATACTTTGTTTTCATATTTATACTGTGACCAAGAGAATCCTCATTCAGGCCTCAGCCTTGTATTTTTGCTACCATTTCCACATGGGAGGTGAAAGCCCTGCTGTCACAGTGCTAGGGTTATGGAATAATTAACATCCACAGGTCCCCTGGCTCCCTTGTTTGTATGAGAAATGGAAGAATAAAACAACCATGCAAGAATAATGAATATCACAGCTAATTTTGGAAAGCCCATTAAAATAACAAATCGGCAATGTCTTCAACAAAAATCACTGGAGAATCATACGGATGACTGTTTCTTTTGCAAGAAACAATATATACTTTGCAAAGTATACATTTTAACATTGAGGTTTTAAAACTGATTTAATCTTTCATTTAATATTTTCAGGTTTATTTACTATGCCTGATATTTCATATCAAGCAATACATTAAATACGGGAAGAGAAGAAATTCTCGTGTGGCAAATCATCCACTTGGACATTTTTACATGCTTTGTCTGTGCAAGCCTCCCAGTCAGCCCTGAACAAGGAGCACGCCACCCTGGTAACCTAACTCCTTTGCTTGAAATCCTTTGTCTTCATAGCCTTCCCCAGTCATCATCCCAGACATCATGAGAAGCAGCCCAACAACTCTAGGGCTCCCTACTGAAAGCCCAAGGAAAAATTATTTGGTGCTTAGGCAAGCAAGATTACTTCTGGGCTCCAAACTCTAGGGGGTCTCCCTTATTCTTGCCCTTGAAAGGAGCTTTCTCTGGGCTGGTGAAGGTCATTGCTAGGAGGAGACCTAGGGCTAGGGGCTTGCTGAGGCAAGATGGTAACCAGAAGAGCTGGAACAGAAAGAACCAAGAAGAAAGGCAAACCAGGTTTGAGGAATTTGCCAAAGGAGAAGGTGTGAGACTAGATCCACCTTCAGATCCAAGGGGGCACATTTAGGGCCAGGAGCAGGAAACAAGGCTAAAAGGTCAAAAGTCACTGCATAGTGGGAAGGGCTAAGATGACCAATGAGAAGGAGCTACAGTCTGTGGCACTCAGGAGAGGAATGAAAGGAGTGAGTGAATTCAGCACCTTCAACTGAAATATCCAGGTTCTCACATTGGGACTGACAAGGCAAACAACTTTACCCACAGAGAATGAAGAAAAGCAGGGTGGGGTGATGGCCCATCTAGGAGTGGTATAGAGCCAAAGGAACCTTCACCCCCAGCCAAGGGAAGCGGTGAGTGATTGTGCAACCCTGCCTGGGAAACCATGCTTCTCCCATGGATATTCACAACCTGTGGATCAGGAGATCCCCTTATGAGCCCACTCCACCAGGGCCTTGGGTCCAATACACAGAGTTGTGGAGTCTCAGCAGAGCAGCTATTCAGGAACACGCAGAGACCCAGGAGTTTTATATACTCTGGCCCCGGGTTCCTCAGCAAGGTGGGAGATCTGTATGTAGATATACCTAGAAAGGGGACTGAATCCAGAGGGTCAAGAAGCATCATTCTGCAGGCCCTACTTCCATGGAAATTCACAAGTTAAGACCTACTGACTTTGAATTCTAGCCAGCCAATGGCAACAGGCTGGAGTCTGCTTGAGATGGGAATGAGATCCCGGGGAAGGGGTGGCCATCATCTCTGTGGTTCAGTAGCCTCTGTCATTCCAGCCTGCCGGCTCTAGAGAATAAAAATGGTCTGGAAGAAGAAGAGCACCCCATAATGCAGCACAGATGCCTTGCCAGAGTGTGGCCAGACTGTTTCTTTAAGTGGGACCCCGATCCATTCCTCCTCACAGGGCAGGACCTCCCTGTGTGGGCTTCAGCCACTCCAGCAAGGGTTCTACAGACAGAGCTCTGATCTCTCCCTAAGATGGAGCTCTCTGGGGGAGGGGAGGCTGCCATCTCTACAGTTTAGTCAACTCAGTCATACCAGCCCACTGGCTCTGGAGAAGACAAACAGTCTGGAAGAAGAAGGGTCCTCCCCAGTGCAGCACAGCTGCTCTACCAAAAAGCAGCTAAACTGCCTCTTTTTTTTTTTTTAGTAGAGACGGGGTTTCACTGTGTTAGCCAGGATGGTCTTGATCTCCTGACCTCGTGATCCGCCCATCTCGGCCTCCCAAAGTGCTGGGATTACAGGCTTGAGCCACCGCGCCCGGCCTTGAACTGCCTCTTTAAGCAGGTCCCTGATCCCATTTCTCCTGACTGGGTAAGACCTCCTAACAGTGGTCTTCAGACACCTCTTATAAGAGTGTTTGGACTGGCAACAGGTCAGTATTCCCCAGGGATGGAGCTTTCAGAGGAAGGAGCAGGCTATCATCTTTGCTGTTTTGCAGCCTTCACTAGTGATACCTTTAGGTATGGGAAAAACCAAGGCAACTAGGATTTGGAACAGACCATAGCAAACCACAGCAGCCCTATGGAAGTGTGGTCTGGCTGTTAATAGAAAAGCAAACAGAAAAGAACAGCAACATAAACAAAAAAGACCCCATAAAAACCCCATTCAAAGGTCAGCAACCTCAAAGATCAAAGGTAGATAAGCCCACATAGATGAGAAAGAATCAACTCAAAAATTCTGAAAACTCAAAAAGCTAAAGTGCCTTTTCCCCTCCAAATGACTGTAATACCTCTCCAGAAAGGGCACAAAATTGGGCTGAGGCTCAATTGACAGGAGTAGGCTTCAGAAGGTGAGTAATAATGAACTTCTCTGAGCTAAAGGAGCATGTTATAACCTAGTGCAAAGAAGCTAAGAACCACGATAAAACAATACAGGAGCTGATAACCACAATAGCCAGTTTAGAGAGTAACATAACTGACCTGTTCGAGCTGAAAAACACAATATGAGAACTTCACAATGCAATCACAATTGTCAATAGCAGAATAGACCAAATGGAGGAAAGAATCTCAGATCTTGAAGACTATCTTTTTGAAATAAGAGAGAAAGACAAAAATAGAGAAAGAATAAAGAGGGATGACCAAAGCCTCTGAGAAATAGGGAATTGTGTAAAAAGATTGAACCTATGACTGATTAGAATACCTGAAAGAGACAGGGAGAATGGAACCAAGTTGAAAAACATACTTTAGGATATCATTCAGGGGAACTTCTCCAACCTAGAAAGACAGACCAACCTTCAAATTCAGGAAATGCAGAGAATACCAGTAAGATACTCCATGTGAAGATCCACCCCAAGACACATAATCATCAGATTTTCCAAGGTCAAAATAAAAGAATAAACATTAAGGGCAGCCAGAGAGAAAGACCAGGTCATCTACAAAGGGAAGCCATCAAACTAACAGTGCACATCTCAGCAGAAACCCTACAAAGCCAGAAGAGATTGGGGCCAATATTCAACATTTTAATTTTTTTAGACAGAGCCTCACTCTGTTACCTGAGCTAGAGTGCAGTGGCATGATCTCAGCTCACTGCAACCTTTGCCTCCTGGGTTCAAACAATTCTCATGCCTCAGCCTCTCGAGTAGCTGGGACTACAGGTGCACACCTCCATTCCCAGGTAATTTGTGTATTTTTAGTAGAGATAGGGTTTCACAATGTTGGCTAGGCTGGTCTCGAACTTCTGACCTCAGGTGATCCTCCCCCCTACCACCCCCACCTCCCAAAGTGCTGAGATTACAGGCATGAGCCACCACACCCGGCCTCAACATTCTTAAAGAAAATAATTTCCAACCCAGAATTTCATATCTGGCCAAGCAAGCTTCATAAGTAAAAGAGAAATAAGATCATTTTCAGACAAACAAATGCTGCAGGAACTCATCACCACCAGGCCTGCCTTGCAAGAGCTCCTGAAGGAAGCACTAAATATGCAAAGGAAAAACCATTACCAGCCACTACAAAGACACACTGAAGTACACAGACCAGTGACACTATAAAGCAACCAAATAAACTAGTCTGCAAAATAACCAGATAGCATCATGACAACAGGATCAAATTCACACATAAAAATACTAACCTTAAATGTAAACAGGCTAAATGACCCAATTAAAAGACACAGAATGGCAAGCTGGATAAAGAGCTGGGCCCTATTAGTGTGCTGTTTTCAAGAGACCCATCTCATGTGCAAAGACACACATAGGCTCAAAATAAAGAGACAGAGAAAAATTTACCAAGCAAATGGAAAACAGAAAAAACAGGGGTTGCAATCATAGTTTCTGAAAAAACAGAGTTTAAACCAGCAAAGAGCAAAAAAGACAAAGAAGGACTTCACATAACAGTAAAGAGTTCAGTTCAATAAGAAGACTTAACTATCCTAAATATATATGCACCCAAGACAGGAGCACCCAGATTCATAAAGCAAGTTCTTAAAGACCTACAAAGAGACTTAGACTCCCACACAATAATGGTGGGAGACTTTAACACCCCACAGAAAATATTAGACAGATCATTGAGACAGAAAATTAACAAAGATATTCAGGACCTGAACTCAGCTCTGTTCAAGTGGACCTGATAGATATCTATAGAACTCTCCTCCATGCAAAAACAATAGAATATACATTCTTCTCATCACCACATGACACTTACTCAAAAATTGATCACATAATTGGAAGTAAAACACTTCTCAGCAAATGCAAAAGAACTTAATTAATAACAGTCCCCCAGAATACAGTGCAATCAAATTAGAACTCAAGATTAAGAAATTCACTCAAAACCAACAACTATATGGAAATTGAACAATTGACATCTGAATGACCCTTGGGTAAATAATAAAACTAAGGCAGAAATCAAGAAGTTCTTTGAAACTAATGAGAACAAAGAGACAATGTGCCAGAATCTCTGGGACATAGCTAAAGCAGTGTTAAGAGGAACATTTACAGCACTAAATGCCCACATCAAAAAGCTAGAAAGATCTCAAGTTAACAGCCTAACATCTCACCTAAAAGAAATAGAGAAACAAGAGCAAGCAGACTCCAAAGCTAGCAAAAGACAAGAAGTAACCAAGATCAGAGCTGAACTGAAGGAGATAAAGATATGAAAAACCCTTAAAAAATGAATCCAGGAGCTGTTTTGTTTTTAAAAAAATTAATAAAATAGATTGCTAGCTAGACTAATAAAGAAGAAAAGAGAGAAGAGTCAAATAAACACAATCAGAAATGGTAACAGGGATATCACCACTGACCCCACAGAAATACAAACAACCATCAGATAATAGTATAAATACCTGTATGCACATAAACTAGAAGAAATGGATAAATTCCTGGACACATACACCCTACTGAGATGGAACAAGGAAGAAACTGAATCCCTGAATAGACCAATAATGAATTCTGAAATTGAGGCAGTAATAAATAGTTTGCCAACCAAAAAACAAAACAAAACAAAAGGCCCAGGACCAGACAGATTCATAGCAGAATTCTACCAGAGATACAAAGAAGAGCTAGTACCATTTCTACTAAAACTATTCCAAAAAATTAAAAAGGAGAGACTCCTCCCTAACTCATTCTATGAGGCCAGGATCATCCTGATACCAAAACCTGGAAGAGATACAACAAAAAAAGAAAACTTCAGGTCAATATCCTTGGATGAACACTGATACAAAAATTCTCAATAAAATACTGGCAAACTGAATCCAGCAGCACATCAAAAAGCTTATCTACCACAATCAAGTTGGCCTCAACTCCAGGATGTGAGGTTGATTCAACATGTGCAAATCAATAAATTTGATTTATCACATAAACAGAACTAAAGACAAAAAATGCGTAATTATCTCAATAGATACGGAAAAGACCTTCAATAAAATTCAACATCCCTTCATGTTAAAAACTCTCAATAAATTAGGTATTGAAGGAACATACCTCAAAATAATGAAAACCATTTATGACAAACCCACTGGAAGCATTTCCCCTTGAAAATCAGTATAAGACAAGGATACCCTCTCTCATCACACCTATTCAACATAGTATTGGAAGTTCTGGCCAGGCCAATCAGGCAAGAGAAAGAAATAAAGGGTATTCAAATAGGAAGAAAGGAAGTTAGACTGTTTGCAGATAATATGATCCTATATCTAGAAAACCCCATTGTCTCAACCCAAAATCTTAAGCTGATAATCAACTTCAGCAACGTCTCAGGATACAAAATCACTATGCAAAAATCACTAGCATTCCTGTACACCAACAGCAGGTGAGCAGAGGGCCAAATCATAAATGAATTCCCATTCACAATTGTTACAATAATAATAAAATACTTAGGAATACAGGTAACAAGGAAAGTGAAAGACTTCTTCAAGCAGAACTACAAGCCACTGCTCAAAGAAACCAGAGAGGACATAAATGGAAAAACATTCCATGCTCACAGATAGGAAGAATCAGTATTATGAAAATTTGGCCAAAGTAATTTATAGATTCAATGCTTTCCCATTAAATTAACCCCGACAGTCTTCACAGAATTAGAAAAAAGCTATTTAGAAATTCATATGGAATCAAGAAAAGCCTGAATAGCCAAGACAATCCCAAGCAAAAAGAACAAAGCTGGAAGCATCATGCTACCTGACTTCAAACTACTACAAGGCTAGAGTAACCAAAACAGCATGGTACTGGTACAAGAACAGACACATAGATCAATGAAAGAGAATAAAGAACTCAGAAATAAGACCACACACCTACTACAACCATCTGATCTCCAACAAACCTGATAAAAACAAGCAATGGGGAAAATAGTCCCTATGTAGTAAGTGATGCTGGGAGAACTGTATAGCCAAATGAAGAAAATTGAAACTGGACCCCTTCCGTACATCACATATAATAATTAACTCAAGATGGATTAAAGACTTAAATGTAAAACCCAAAACTATAAAAACTGTAGAAGAAAATCCAGGCAATACCATTCAGGACATAGGCATGAGCAAATATTTCATGATAAAAATGCCAGAAGCAATTGCAACGAAAACAAAAATTGACAACTGAAGTCTAATTAAACTAAAGAGCTACTGCACAGCAAAAGAAACTATCATCAGAGTGAACAGACAACCTACAGAATGGGAGAAAATTTTTGCAATCTATCCATCTGACAAAAGGCTAATATCCAGAGTCTACAGGGAACTTAAATTTACAAGAAAAAAACAAACAACCTCATTAAAAAGTGGGCAAAGGACATGAACAGACACTTCTCAAAAGAAGACATACATGCAGCCAACAAATAAGAAAAAAAGCTCAACATCACTGATCATTAGAGAAATGCAAGTCAAAACCATAACAAGATACCATCTCATGCCAGTCAGAATGGGGTTTATTAGAAGTCAAGAAACAGATGCTGGGGAGGCTGTGGAGAAAAACACTTTTACACTGATGGTAGGAATGAAAATTAGTTCAACCATTGTGGAAAACAGTGTGGCAATTCCTCAAAGACCTAGAGGTAGAAACACCATTTGACCCAGCAATCCCATCATTGAGTATATATCCAAAGGAATACAAGTCATTCTATTATAAAGATACATGTATGTGTATATTCATTAAAGTGCTATTCATGATAGCAAGGACATGGAATCAACTCAAATGTCTATCAATGATAGATTGGATAAAGGAAATGTGGTACATATATACCACGGAATATTATGCAGCCATAAAAAGGAATGAGATCATCTTTTGCAGGGACGTGGATGGAGTTGGAAGTCATTATCCTCACAAACTAATGCAGGAACAGAAAACCAAACATGGCATGTTCTCACTTATAAGTGGGAGCTGAATGATGAGAAGACATGGATACATAGGAGGGAACAACACACACTGAGCCCTGTTGCTGAGAAGAGGGAGCACATCAGGGAAATAGCTAATGGATGCTGGGCTTAATACCTAGGTGATGGGATTATCTATGCAGCAAACCACCATGGCACTTGTTTACCTATGTAACCCAGCCTGCATATCCTGCACATATACCCTTGAACTTCAAATTTGAGGAAAAAAGAAGAGCTGAAATATACAAACAAAGAAGTCACTAGGTAGTCACGTCACAGGGATAGAGCAGGAGCGGTGGGAAAAGGTAGGAATGAATCCAAAGGATTCAGAACTGGGTTCTCTAATGCTCCTATTATATGCCAGCTGTGCAGAGGTTGGGAAAATCCAGCTAATATAAAAGCCCAGTGCGCTGAAAGACCTTTAAAACCACATGTAAATAGCCTAGTGCTAGAACTCAGCACAGATAATGTTCCAGAGAAGAATGAAATTGGCTGCTCTCATCCAGAAGTTGTCATCTTTGTCCTCAAGTTTTCGTCTGCCTAAGGTAGCCTTGAAATAGAAATGTGTGGGTAAATGAGCTTTGGTAACAGAAGATTGCAGTGCACAGCGCATTTAGGGCCTGAGTTCAATAAGTCTTCTGTCAACTTTTGCCTATGTAAGTTGTCAAAAGCAGTGACATCTTTGGCATTTCCACCTCAGAATGGTACATTACCATAAAATGACTGTCACTCCTGATGAGTCGTTGGCTGGGAGGTAAATAGCAGTACCAGGTATGGAATCTGAGAGCCAGGGCCATTCCTCAAAAGGTATAGACCAGACAGTCCCCTCATTATTTCTATCCCTGTGGGATCTGTTGTAAAGGAACAGGGACAGCTGCCTTGGCAACATACAGGGTTAAAAGATACATAACAAAGAAGGAAGGAAGGTTGGGAGGCAGGGAGGCAGGGAAGCAGGGACCAGGTGAGCCAGCCTCAGCTCCTTATCAAAATGACTTGGAACCTGAGGAATCTACACACAATTCTTTCTGATGTTTTCAGGCCTTGTTTCAGGAGAGCGCTGAGCACCATGTCACTTCTTGTCATCTAGTAACCCTATACAGGCAAGGGTTTGCTTCATGGAGTTCAGATCTGGACCTCTCTTTACATCAGGAATGGGGAGCTTTTGGGACATGACTCTTAACAGTCATGTGTTGACCTCTTACTAGTTCCAAAAAGCTGCCTGCAAACCCCAATTTGCTACAGGAGGATTGTTTAAAATCAACTTTTAACTTTAATATTGGGTTTACAGAAAAGTTGTTAAGATAGTACAGGGAATTCCCCTATACTTCACACCCAGTTTCACCCGTTGTTAATATCTTACAATATTACCATAAAATAAACTGATGAGCCAATATTGATACATTATTATTAACTAAAGTCCACACTTGCTTCAAATGTCTGTAGTTTTCATCTAATGTCTTTTTTCTAGTCTAAAATTCCTTCCAGGATACCACATTACATTTAGTAACCATGTCTGCAAGTAGAATCTTAAATAAAAAACAAAGTGTGAAATCACTTAAGCGTTTTTTGTTCTACACTCCTACCTGGAATAAACATCTTACTCACCCATAAAGGAGAAATTATTTCTAAGATATCTTTAGGCAACAATCTATACTCCTAAAATAATTTGAAGCAATTTCAAATTTTCCTCTCACTACACTTAGGCAAGTCAGGTCTCAGAAGGAGAGTAAGGAAGGCCTCCAACGAGAAGCAGCAGACTTTTCTGTATCTCTCTGTTTTATAAATACCTCATTGTTACCTTTCAGTCCCTCTTGTTTCCTTCCCTTCCCACCCAGGTGCTCCATAAGAATGTCTTGGGTTTGTTTCAAGTTCATAATTTGAGATGCTGCTTTCCAGGTTTCAAGTTTCAAATTTCAAGAGGTTCAAAGGTTAGAAGTTATCCCTCATCTGAAGAAACATGAAATTCCACAACAAGCATGATTTTCCCAAATACATAATGAATGGCCAAATAAGCAAACAACGAAGTCTGAACAGAAGGAGTTAACAAAGATCACTAATTCAAAATGTCTACAGAGCACTGTGCCTGGTCTCAGGGAGTGTTTATCTGGGGAAATTGAAGATTGCTTACATCAGAACACTTTTCTTTCATATTAGATGTGTTAAAGCAAACTAAATATGGCCTGAGAAGGACTCTGTACTTCTATATTTGAGTCCTTGTGGATGAACTGTAACCTGGCCAAATAAGCACACAAAATTGAGAACCTAATTTAGTGGTATGCACCTGTAACAATAGCTAAGTCTTGGCCAATCCCAGCAGCTGTACTTCAACCATTCATACACTGCTGAGCGTTCAAACCATGTTCAAATAAGGCATGCACCAAGCTGTAACCAATCCAGCTGTTCTGTACCTCACTTCCAACTTCTGTATGTCACTTCCCTTTTTTGTCTACAACTCTCTTCCACCATGTGACTGTGCAGGAGTCTCTGTGAATCTACCGTAATTCTGGGGGCTGCTTGATTCACAAATCATTCACTGCTCAATTAAACTCCTTTAAATTTAATTCTGCTGAAGTTTTTCTTTTATCAGATGGCAGAGGTTTAGAAAACATAGCATTAGAAATACCTTGAACCTATGCTTCAACTATACATTGCCAGTGAAGAGAAATGAAATAGATACATATTTTAAATTATGAAATAAATTTAATAGTGGATACAAATGAATATGAATACATCTTCAAAAGAAAAATAATTATTGATGCAATGCAAGAAAATAAACCAAGGAATGAGGAATCAGGGGAATTATTTCATTCCCTTCTCATAGTGGATGCTTCACCAAGAAACAAATGTGTGATAAGATGCAATTTATTATCATGAGCGTGGTCCTTGACTTCCCATCTTCTCTGATCTGTCCAAAAGATGCCTGCCATTGCCATTTCAATTTTCCTCTCTCCATTCCCTCCCCTGAGGAGAGCTGATGATCTCTGCCAGACAAGTTCTTCTGGCACTTTTGATGTTGGATCAAAAAATAGATGTTGTATCAGAAATAGTAGATTAGAGAGACAGAAGGAGCATTGTAAGGGCCTCTGGAAAGATGTGTAGGGACTACATACAAGTAAAGAGCTGAACAAGAGGGGAGACAGTGAAAGCTTCATGGGCTGGGATAAAGGTAATGTTTTAGTTTCAGTTTTTCCAGTGAGGCCTTGGGTAACTGACAGGTGGAAAGTGAGGAAAGGGTACTTAAGGTTGTTGCTTCAATCCTCTTTCATTTCCTTTCAGAGATTCAAGGAAACAATACAAATTCTTCTTGGGCAGGGCTTCCTTAAATATGCCTGTCATAGGCTGCAACTGACTGGGGCCAGCATTGTGGGTAGTAAAAGAATTTACCAAGACAGCAGTGAGTTAAAGAAAGCAGATTTTTCAGCAGAGGGGCTTGACTGTTAGAAGGAAAACTAACAAACAGAAAGGAATAGCATCAACATCAACAAAAAGGACATCCACACAAAAAACCCATCTGAAGGTCACCAACACCAAAGGCCAAAGGTAGATAAACCCACAAAGATGAGGAAAAACCAGAGCAAAAAAGGCTGAATTCCAGAAACCATATGCCTCTTCTCCTCCAAAGGATCACAATTCGTTGCCAGCAAAGGAACAAAACTGGGTGGAGAATGAGTTTGATGAATTGATGGAAGTGGGCTTCAGAAGGTGGGTAATAACTCCTCTGAGCTAAAGGAGCATGTTCTGACACAATGCAAGGAAGCTAAGAACCTTGAAAAAAGGTTAGAGGAATTGCTAACTAGTATAACCAGTTTAGAGAAGAACATAAATGACCCGATGGAGCTGAAAAACACAGCACAAGAACGTCGTGAAGCATACACAAGTATCAATAGCTGAATCAATCAAGTAAAAGAAAGGACATCAGAGATTGAAGATCAACTTAATGAAATAAAGCATGAAGACAAGATTAGAGAAAAAAAAATGAAAAGGAACAAGCTAAACCTTGACGAAATATGGGACTCTGTGAAAAGACCAAATCTATGTCTGATTGGTGTACCTGAAAGTCACGGGGAGAATGGAACGAAGTTGGAAAACACTCTTTAGGATATTATCCAGGAGAACTTCCCCAACCTAACAGGACAGGCCAACATTCGAATTCAGGAAATAGAGAGAATACCACAAAGATACTCCTCGAGAAGAGCAACCCCAAGAAACATAATCATCAGATTCAACAAGGTAGAAATGAAGGAAAAAATGTTAAGGGCAGCCAGATAGAAAGGTCGGATTACCCAAAAAGGGATCCCATCAGACTAACAGTGGATTTCTCTTCAGAAACGCTACAATCTGGAAGAGAATGGGGGCCAATATTCAACATTCTTAAATAATTTTCAACCCAGAATTTCATATCCAGCCACACTAAGCTTCATAAGAGAAGCAGAAATAAAATCCTTTACAGAAAAGCAAATGCTGAGAGATTTTTGTCACAACCAAGCCTGCCTTACAAGAGCTCCTGAAGGAAGCAATAAATATGGAAAGGGAAAACCAGTACCAGCCACTGCAAAAACATACCAAATTGTAAAGACCATTGACACTATGAAGAAACTGCATCAACTAATGGGCAAAATAACCAGCTAGCATCATAATGACAGGATCAAATTCACACATAACAATATTAATCTTAAATGTAAATGGACTAAATGCCCCAGTTAAAAGACACACACTGGAAAATTGGATAAAGAGTCAAAACCCATCAGTGTGCTGTATTCAGGAGACCCATCTCACATGCAAAAACACATATTAGCTCAAAATAAAGGGATGGAGAGATATTTACAAAGCAAATGGAAAGCAAAAATAAAAGCAGGGGTTGCAACCCTAGTCTCTGATAAAACAGACTTTAAACCAACAAAGATCGAAAAAGACAATGAAGGACATTGCATAATGGTAAAGAGATCAACACAACAAGAAGAGCTAACTATCCTAAATATATATGCACCCAATACAGGAGCACCCAGATTCATAAAGCAAGTTCTTAGAGACCTACAAAGAGACTTAGACTCCAACACAATAATAGTGGGAGACTAACACCCCACTGTCAATATTAGACAGATCAACAAGATAGAAAATTAACAAGGATATTCAGGACTTGAACTTAGCTCTGGACCAAGTGGACCTAATAGACATCTGCAGAACTCTCCACCCCAAATCAACAGAATATACATTCTTCTTAGCACCACATCACACTTATTCTAAAATTGATCACATAATTGGAAGTAAAACACTCGTCAGNCCACAGGAGAAAATGGGAAAGATCTAAAATCAACACCCTAACACCACAATTAAAAGAACTAGAGAAGCAAGAGCAAACACATTCAAAAGCTAGCAGGAAACAAGAAATAACTAAGATCAGAGCAGAACTTAAGGAGATAGAGACATGAAAAATCCTATAAAAATTCAATGAATCCAGGAGCTGGTTTTTTGAAAAGATTAACAAAATAGATAGACCTCTAGCAAGACTAATAAAGAGGAAAAGACAGAAGAATCAAATAGACACAATAAAAAATGATACAGGGGATATCACCATTGATCCCACAAAAATACAAACTACCATCAGAGAATACTATAAACACCTCTACAAAAATATACTAGAAAATCCAGAAGAAATGGATAAATTCCTGGACACACACACCCTCCCAAGACTAAACCAGGATGAAGTTGAATCCCTGAATAGACCAATAACAAGTTCTGAAATTGAGGCAGAAATTAATAGCCTGCCAACCAAAAAAAAGCCCAGGACCAGACGGATTCACAGACAAATTCTACCAGAGGTACAAAGAGGAGCTGGTACCATTCCTTCTGAAACTATTCCAAGACACATGCACATGTATGTTTATTGCAGCACTATTCACAATAGCAAAGACTTGGAGCCAACCCAAATGTCCATCAGTGATAGACTGGATAAAGAAAATGTGGCACATATACACCACAGAATACTATGCAGGCATAAAAAAGGATTAGTTCATGTCCTTTGCAGGGACACAGATGAAGCTGGAAACCATCATTCTCATCAAACTAACACAGGAACAGAAAACCAAACACCGCATATTCTCACTCATAAGTGGGAACTGAACAATGAGAACACAAGGACATAGGGAGTGTAACATCACATACCAGGGCCTGTCGGGGGCTGGGGGACTAGGGGAGCCATAGCATTAGGAGAAATACCTAATGCAGGTGACGGGCTTATGGGTGCAGCACACAACCATGGCACATGTATGCCTATGTAACAAAGCTGCACATTCTGCATATGTATCCCAGAACTTAAGGTATAATAATAATAAAAAAGAAAGCAGGTTTATTTAGAGAGAAACTATGTTGCAAGGAAGCAACAGGCAGCATGGCAGAGAAGGGACTGTCTGCCAAGAGGCAGGGGCTGGAGGGAAATTTTACAGGGTCGGTCTGCTGGGGCTATGTGCGGGAGCGATGAGTCGGTGGGTTGTTTGCGGTTAGCCATCTCTCAGAACAGTTGCTGACAATCTCCACCTGGGGCCCCTTCCTTGATGCTGCTTACTTATCAGGACTCCAGGGTGCCTTGGCTCTGAGACTGGACCACATGGGTCATAGCTTAATGGGGTCATAAATCTACATTTGTAAGACTTTATCAGGTTCCAAATACTGACAAACTAATCTTAGTCATTTGAATCTCTGAGCCTGTTTTCTCATTTGTAAAATGGAGAAAATAGGATTGACATTTCTGAATTACGTTCTAAAGAAAATAAAATTATCTGGAAAAGTTATCCTAAATCAAAATTTGGAAACAATGGGTTTAACATATTTAGACTGCCTGTTATCACAAGGAGGTCTGAGAGAAGCCTTTGAAATTTAGCCAGTGTGACTTGGGAATTTCGGTTAATGTTCTCCAGACTTACTTGATTGTGGAACCCTTTTTCTATAACATCTCTCTGCTCAGTGTGTTTTAGATTATACTTTGGATAAATGCTGAACTAGATATTCTTTGTTTTTTCCTCCCTAATTCTAAAATACATGATGTTATGAAAAATCATGTCCATCGATATAAGACATCATATAATTGATCAGTTAAGAAAATCCATTTGCCAAGGAGAAAAGTAAGGGATTGGTATTTCCCAAGTTATTAAGCTTCATGAAGAATATGGCAGAAAAGAGGGCCTGGAAGGACAAGGAGGCAGGAAGGGCTATGGAGGACTCTTTCAGGAGGAAAGTCAATGACTCTTCCAGGGTCTTCAATTTTACTTACATTTGGAGTGGCCAGAATGCTCGCGTGTGTGTATTTTTTACCTTAGTTGTGAGCATGGGGGACCTGTATGTCTTCTTGTGGTGGTGGTTATCAGAAAAAGGAAGACTGTATCTGATAGATTCAGAAGTTTTGCCACCAAGACTTTCACCCACAGAATAATACATGATAAGCAATGAATGAGGCATCGTTTAACATACTGCAAAAGCAGCACAGAGGATTGAAAGCTCTCAAAACAGAGAGGTGAAGCCCCATACCTTCTCTCTGGAGACAGCTGGGGGTACTTTCTTCACACCTTAAAAATCCACCACAGGTATGTGGAGATCCAAGAATATTAGTAATTTCTAGAGACCAGAACCAAAACTTTACAGGATGACCAATGTAAACTGATTGTAGTGGCATTTAGTGACATTTATTTCCAGTGAGCCACAACAGCCCTATATTGGCAGATCTACACAACTGGAGTTATACAGAGAAACAAAAGCAAATCAGGACAGAAGCTGACATGCAATTCCTACTGGAATTTCTTCCCTTCTTTAGAGGTTGGTTAGTGGACACCCAACAGGAAAAGAGGAGCCACACCCAGGATGGCTGTCATGGAGTAATTTTCACCTACTGAAATATTAATACTTCTTATCTAAAGTTTTTCTTTTTTTTTTTTTGAGATGGAGTCTTGCTCTGTCACCCACGCTGGAGTGCAGTGGCACAATCTTGGCTCACTGTGACCTCTGCCCAGTTCAAGCGATTCTGTTGCCTCAGCCTCCCAAGTAGCTAGGATTGTACTATATAGTTTCTCAGTTATAAAATCTAGCCAGATAATGAGACACCATTATTTTCTTCATTTGCTCGCTGGAGAGACCACTTTTCTAGCACATGGAGGGTGTCACTGAGCCTAACAGCACATCAGATACCAGGCCACCCTCATGTGCTGCCTTGCACACACATGACCCTAAAGCGGGTCAGCAATTCCATAACAACATCAAAACAGCAACTGGGGAAGCAGAGCCCCATGGCCGAGAGGCACCCAACCAGATTGCAGTGCTATTTTTATCCCTCGAGCTGAGCGTATTGATGGAATGGAGAATTACTTTTGTGATTAAACGTGGCCAAAAACCTAGCAAGTGTTAATCTCTGGAAATCTGTTACAAATTGGATGGCAAGCACCAGCAAACTGCTATTTTTTAAATCTAAAAATAGTTCGCGGTTCTCTTGGTAAGTAATGCAGCAGGAAGACAAGAAATTTTAATTTAATCAGTCAGAGTGGTTTGGTTTTTACAGCCACTTCCTGAATATAATAGCAGGGAGGGGTCTCTGGAGCTCCAAGTGAGAGGAGTCAGGTGCTGAGAGGATGGGCAGAGGCCCTGGAGAGTCTGCATTTACATCTCTTAGCTGTTCTGGCCTAGATAACACAGCTCTAGAACCAGAAATACTCCAACTCGACATTTTGGGGGCATTTATGTGATTGTGCTAGGAGTCAGATCATACATGGGCAAAATCAGGGTGGCAGATTCACTGACTGGGTACCGGTTTGAACCAGTGATGAATGCATTGGCCATATAAAGTTAGTATTGGCTCCATTTCCTCTAGCTGTGTCCCTTTGGAAATCTGGTCCTTTTTGTTCTGTCATGGAAGTGGAGTTTCCAGTTAGGGTTCATGTGGAGGTGGCTGGTGCCAAACCAGCTAAGGCATAGCACCTCCACACTAGGTGGTATAGCAAAATTCTTCAGTCATACAAACCCAGCCCTTCATGAACACTTTTCAGAACACTCCCTCCAGGGCTCAGTCCCACATTGTCTAGTATTCATTCCCTGTCCCCTTTAAGGAGCTGAGCTACACTTTGGCTCAGCTTCCTCTTGCTTAGGTGGAGACCCTAGACCCTCTCATTTCCAGTGGTGTTCTTACCCCTCCTGCTTTTAACCTTATGCAGTGTGCCTGTTCCATATTCCAGGGCCTCTGTTCTATTTCCCCATCACACTCCAGTTCTGTACCTGTGGCAGCCTCATGGGCTGGGGCAGAAACTTTGCCAGACTCTTTCCATCTCCCAACAGAAATCCTGCTTCAATCTGCATAGTCTCCTGAAACCTAAGGATGAGAAACTTCACTAGTTAGACACTTCTGATGCCAGGCCCACCCTATCAGATCATACTCGTGGGAAAGCATTATCTTTCCAGGATAGCATGGTGGTTAAAAGCATGGGCTAGACATTTATCCTGTCTTTTCCATATTGAATGTATTTTAGGGTGTCTAGTTGACAAGGGCAAGTTCTTCTTATGGGATTCTAGCTAATAAATGCATAAAGAATAGTGGAATTAGAAAATTAGCACTTTGGAACACCCAATGAAACAAGGGGTCTATTCTAGGCAATGATCAGTGACTGCTCAAAGCATTAGGTAAAATTTTGATGGAGAATTTTATAAAGGGTAGATCAACTTGACAACCTGATTTGACTAATCCGTCTTAAAGGCATTAATGGAAAGACAGCCAGATATTATGAGCCTTCTAAAGGGATTCAATGGGAATTTCATAGCCCTGCCATGAGATAACCTTTTAAAAAATTAAATCTGAATCTAATCAAGTCTTCAGATGCGAATATAGTTTACAAACTTATGGGGGATAGAGGAATATGTTAAATGACATTGTGCAGACTCAGACAAATAGAGATCATGAGATTCCGCCACAGGATAAATAAGTCAGTATTCAATAAAAAATGGCATTTAAAAAGGAAGAGTTACCTGTTATAAATATTTTTAAAAATCAAGATCACACCAACCAAAAGAAACGCGTGGGTGAAAGTGCTTTGTAAATGGCGACGTTGTTAAACATTAGCTATTATTATTATAACAATTGCTCTACAGCTTAGTCCCAGATCCTTAAGTCTAGGATATTCATTGTTAAGATAAGCTTCAGAAACCATCCACTTTATTTTCTAAACCTTGTGTCTCGGACATTTAAAGAAACGTAGACATACAGTGTGAGGAAAACACAATTTTCTAACGAATAGGAGGAAGCTGTGACAAACAGCCTAAATCATCAAGCAATGGCAAAACTAAAAGTCTAATCAGACATCAGTATCTTATCCTTAAACCTTCAAACACTTTTTCGAAACCTGATTGCAGAAAGCTTTGGCATGGTCACTTAAACATACTCATGTACTTACTTTAAACCGTATGATAATGTTTCTATATGCACATATATACATTGACAAAATTTGTTAATATTTATTTGTATACATATGTACCTTGCAGCCATGAATAAATAACAATCCTTTAAATTTCTCTCTCCCCCAGGTAAAATCTTATAAAGTAAAACATTGACTGTTGGACACTCATGTGAAATAAATTCATCTGAATACTTGAGGAATCCCAAATAAATCAAAATTTGGCCTTTTCAATGGTCAGTTTTAGGTTTTGTTTTCTGGATGGTAAGCTTTCTGAAGTGTGCTTCTCTCTTCTCTGCATCTTAAAAGAAGACCAGACACTTCCTTGACCTGAGGCTTGTCATTATGAACATGATAATACAAGGGTGTAATACAGGCCTTTGGAGTTCATTCAGGGTATTTAAGGTGTTGACTATTTTCCAATCCATGAAATGACCTCAGCTGACTGTGTTCTTTGAATCCATTTTTGCTGTTGTTGAATGAAATCAATAGCTTATTTTTTCTGTTGTTCAGCAGTATTTCATCCTATGAATATACCACAATTCGTTTATCAATATTTAAAAAATTTGTATATGCTACAAATACACAATTCATTGCTAATATTTTTTGCTTTAGACTAGGGGTTAGCAAAAGATGGCCTGTCCCTCTACAAGTCACAACCAACTACTGCCTGATTTTGCATGGCTCATGAGCTTCAGAATGGCTTTTATATTTATAAACAGTTGAAAAATCAAAAGCAGAATAAACACCCCTAATATAATGTATCCATGTAACAAAATTTCACTTATACTCTCTAAGTCGATTCATTTAAAGAGTGTAATACATTGGGGTACAAAAAATTATGAATTTTTATTTCTACATTTTACAGTTTTTCTTTCTACTCCTATGTTTCAGCTTGCCTCTGCAGTAGCTACATGGCCATCCCTTCTAATTGCTGCTCCCAATCTGTTTTATTACCAGATAATCAAGCTCATTGATTTGTGGGCAAAATAAGAGTCAAGAGGCTCTGCTGAACACCAAAAGATTCTTTTCTGGGTAAAGTGCATGACCTTTAGTACCTGGGCTTTGTGAACAGTATCTTGCTGCTAAGAGGTGTTTTCTGTTGCCTTTCAGGTTCTTAGTTACGTTTCACATAAGTGAATGAGGCTGCTGAAAAAATGATGGTTCAGAAATACAAGATAAAAAATGTATCCTTGCAGTGTACTTGAGTTGAGGTTTCCATTAACTCCTTTTAGGGAAAATAGAATTTAGTGCCATGAAAAACTGAATCTTGCTTTTCTTAAATTCAGAATGAACCTCTGTACCATCATTATGCTGAGACCCCAAACTCTGATTACAAATTACCCTTTTAAAGAAAAAATAACAAATTTAATATCCTCCTCAGGTCCTGTTTGAATAAATGTACTGTATATACCGAACCCCTGGAAAGTGGAAGGTTACAAAGACTATATGTACAGTTCCTTCACATACAAATGCCTGGCAGTACTATGAGCATTTAATCCTCACAAATGACTTTCTGATTCAAGAGAATTTGTTTTTCAGCCCAATTGGAGCAATACTTGGATACAGTTAGGGTAGGCCTGTGATTTTTATGAAATGCCTGGTTGAAGTATATTGTTCTAACCCTCTCACCTGTATGAACCTCACCCCCTCAATCTCTCCCTTCCTTTTTGCATGAATCAACACAGGTCCCTAATATGACACCACATAATGTCCCCTGCCCCAACCTCTTTCATTTAGATCTTGGGTATCCTCAGCTTATTCAGATTAGATAAAAAGTAAGTGCTTGGAGATAACAACCAGAACTCTTCAGGTCCTCTCTGTAATACCCACTAGTGATTTCTGTAATATCAGAGTTTAGTGCTTTTCCCAATTACAATGGGCTTACCTTGCTCCTTGCAATTGGAAGTGAAATGTCTGTGATTTCAGTGTGTGCATAGAGCAATGGATGTGTGGCTTAGGAGCACAAGCTAGGTAATCCTAGGCTTTTCTGAGGATTCAGCAGCCCAGATGCATAGAGAAGCATGAGAGCATTACTGCAGGAACAAAGCATTTCCATCTAAAATGAAATGTCCATTAGCACATCCTCACAGCACTCTCTCCTCTCCACAAGACTGGAAAATCGCAGGAGGAAGCTGACCTGATTTGATGAGACCCAAATCCCTTTTAATTATGATGAATAACCTAGCTGCTATTATTATTTGAGTCAAACAAATGTATAATTGTCACTATTCAGAAGTTCTTTCTTTTAAAATAACAAATATCTTTAGGACAACAAACTGTTCCTGAGATGGAAAAACAAAAATTCTCAAAATATATCTTCTGCATCATTGGTTTGCCTCTGGGATACTCTGCTTTTATTCACATTTTAATAAAGTATCAGTGGTGGTGGGTTATAGGAATACGAAATAGTAAAGTTTTCTGCTTTCAGGATCAGGAATATTCCTATTATTTTCATTTTGAAAACAATTTGCAGGCTCCCAGTTACCTATTCCACATATATCACAAAAAGTTAACTGAATTTGCTGTAAAAATTTCCAGAAAATTAGAGCTGGTCAAATTGTTTGAGGGATTAGTGTTATCTCATTCAGAGTACCTTGGTTAATAAGCTCAAGGTAAAAGTTCAACATCAGTGAAATCCATAGGCCATAGTCCTGACCCACTCATCCTAAAAACATAGGTAAGGCTGGTGGACCAGTCTTACAAGTACCCTTGTATATTAAAGGCTAATCAGTCTACATTAGCATGAGCCAATTTTAGATGGAGAACAAGAGACAATAAAGCATAGTGGTTAAGTGCACTGGACTTAAAATCTAATAAACCTAGATTCAAATCCAGTCCCAGCACTAAATAGTTAGTTCATTTTTGGCATGGTACTTAGTCTCTTTGAGCCTTATTTACTTCATCTATAAAATGGGAGGTGGTAATAGTGCACATAAGTTTAAGGCTAAATAAGCATTCTAGGTATTTTAAGCAGAAAGAGATTTAATACAGGGAAATGGTGTTTAAAAACTTGTTGGAAAGACTGGAGTAGTGCAAGTCAGGGGAGCCACCAATAGGTCATATACTTCAATGGCATATCATCATTATCGAATTCTATAGGCTCTGAAGCTGCTGTTGCTGCACCCACAGTCGCCTCTTCTTCCCACAAAGCTGATAACACTGTATTGTGGAATTCTCTGTAGCAAACACTCTCCTCTGACCTTACTTGCTAGTAAGAAGTAGCCATGACCTTACTTTTATCTTCCAAATCTTGGACCATTGCCTCTCCCAGGTAGCATCCAGAACACCAACTTTAAGGGAATGTAGTTTTTATAATAGATTTCCAATATCAGCAATGTAGGAATGTGTATGGAAAGAGATGTGACAGATACTACATGGCAATAGACAATATCACACATTATACCTACCTCATTGACTTGCTATAAAGATTATAGGAGATTTGGGTAAAACACTTAGCATAATGTCTGGAATATAGTAAGCTCTCAATATTTATACGGTTATTTACATAGTCATTATGTTACTGAAACTATGGCATCCCTTGTGCATTAAATGCAACTTACACCATTCTCCCGGGGCAGCCAGATCTCTCCCTCCTTGAACAACTTTTTCAACATAATTCCCAAATGTGTAGGCCCTGTATCGAGGCCATCTCATTTTCCTTTTGCTCCCAATCTGCCCCAGGCTGTTCTCAATTCCAAGTTTTAACCCATCTTTAACTCTCCACATACACCTGGCAAAATGTGTCTCCTATAAATTCTTAGCAGTTAAGCAAACAAACAAACAAAAAATGATCTTTTTTTTCCTTCGAGGGCAAAGAGGGCTTAATCTGCAAACATTTCCAGAGCAAGAGGAATTATTTACCTTCCATCTACCTAAAGCAGAAAAGAAAAGGGAGAAGGCTGGGCATGGCAGCTCATACCTGTAATCCTAGCACTTTGGGTGGCCAAGGTAGGTGGATTGCTTGTGCAAGAGTTCAAGACCTGGGCAATATGGTGAAACACCATCTTTACACAAAATAAAAAATTCGCTCGGTGTGATAACGCATGCTTGTAGTCCCAGCTACTTGGGAGGCTGAGATGGGAGAATCACCTGAGCCCAGGAGTCAAGGCTGCAGCAGTGAGTCATGATGATCACACCACTGCACTCCAGCCTAGGCGATGGAGTGAGACCCTATCTCAAAAAATAAAGAAGAAAGAAATAAAAGGGGGAAAAAATACTTATTCCAATTGAAGCAGGCTGAAAGGTCCCATCCTGGTAAGTAGTTACCAATAGTCAGGTCTCAAGTAGGAAGTATTTCTAAGATTCTGAAGTCAGAAGTGTAACTGTGTTCCCCCAACTTAAGATGTTAAAAGCCCCAAGATCATTAAGAGTTTAGGTAACATCTCCCAATTCAAGATGGAAAATTGAGCATATAGATTTACTGCTTTCTTTCACAAAATTCTATCAAATAGGTAGCAAAATTTAACAGAAAAGAAAAGCTGTGGTAGTACTGAAAACAGTCAGAGTGCTGCCATGGTCTGAATGTGTCTCCCCAAAATTCATATGTTGAAACTTAATCCCCAATGTGATAGTACTAAGAGTTGGGGCCTTTGGGAGGTGATTAAGTCATGAGGGCAGACCCCTCATGAATGGGATTGGTGACATTATAAAACAGGCATGAGGGAGCTGTTCACGCTTTCTGCCTCCTTCCACCATGGGAAGACACAGAAGGCAGCATCTTTGATGAACATCTATTCACCACACATTGAATCTGCTTGTGCCTTGATCTTGGCCTTCTCAGGATCCAAAACTGTGAGAAATAAATTTCTGTTTATAAATTACCTAGTCTGTGGTATTCTGTTATAGTAGCCTGAACAAACTAAGACACATGCCATTTGCAGCTCAGACATTTTTGATGAATTTCCTGAGGAGAAAGAAAATAGGAATCGGGTGGATAAACTGGAGCTGCTGAAAAGAAATTTGGAATATTTACAGAAAGAAGCCTTGGCAGGGAAGGAAGTTGTTCTCCTTGCAGTCTCTGAGCTAGGAGAGCCAAGTCAGGGAATGTTCTTTCTACTTCTTGGCATCGGTCCTCTTCCTCCTCCTCCTTCTCCTCCTCCTTACCTGGCCAAAATAAAGACCTGCAGGAAGGAATAGTAAATAGAATGGGAGTTCTGCTTGGAAAGGGATCATGGCAAGGAGCAGAGCAGATCTTGAGGGAACTCCAGAGAAAGAAAAGGAAAGGAAGCTCTACCTAGAGGGAAGTACAGCAAAGAACTTCCCACACCGCTAACACAAGAGTAAATATGCTTTATCTTGGCAATTGTGGAGGTGTTCTCTACTTATGCCCCCTAAAAGGAGGCCATACACTGATACAATCACTTCACTTTCATGGAAGCCAGAGTCAGCAGTGACTTGCGTGAAAAGACAGAACAGATAAAGAGAGGCTCCCTATATCCTAACATGGCCCTTCACACATAAATGTGAACAGTTGACAAAGATTATTAGACATTTGAGGAAAACCAAGAGCATGGATTAACAGGAAATATTACGATTTGTAAAAGGCAGAACATTTATTCTGAAGAAAACAGAGATACTATCAGATATAGAAAAAAAAGTCTGCAAATTCAAGTTAATATGCTTCTTACTGTTGAGAGAATTCTGCCTCCATAAAACAGGAACATGCTGCTATGAAAAAGGAGCGATGACAGAATAAGAAATATTCTTAGAAATTAAGAATATCTTACCAAAATAAAATAGTGTATTAGAAAGTTTAGAAGGATATCACCCAGAACATAGTAAATATACAAAGAAATATAAAATATGAGGGAAAACATGAAAATACGATGTTAATCTAGGAACTTCAACACTATCAATGAGAGTTTAAGAATGAGGTTACAGAAAAAATTAGGAGTAATAATTATTTTAAAAACTAAGGCAAAAAAGTTTCCCCAAGTTGAAGGTTTTTGAGGATTTTATACTAGCTGAAACACTGCCAGATTACACTGAAAAGGAGAAGAGGGAGGATGAAACACAAGAAGGTTGTCAGATTCTCAGCATTCTACAGGCAGGGAATAGGCTGATTACCACTCAGTTGCAAACCCTACTACCCTTTTATGAAAAAGGAAGAATGACTCGGATGGTGGAGCTGAGGGTCCAGAAAGTGGAACCTGGAACCCCATAGGATTATGTGCAGGCCTTGAAACCTAATGGAGTTTGCCCTGTTGGATTTTGAAATTGCTTGGACCAGTAATTTCTTCCTTCCCCTTTCTCCCTTTTAAAATGAGAATGTCTATAACCGTTATTCTATACTTGTCCCACTACTGAATTTTGGGAAGAGATAACTTGTTTCTTGAGTTTTACAGGTTCACAGATGGAGATGAACTTTGCCACAAGAAGGGTCATGCTCAGTCTCATTCATACCTGATTTAGATGACTTAGCTGAAATTGAGGGGCTTTTAGGCTGATGAGACTTGATTTCAGACTTTGAGTTGATGCTGTAATGGGTTGAGACTTTTGAAGATATTAGGATGGGGTGTATGTATTTTTCATGTGGGTTGGATATGAATTTAGGAGGCCAAGGACAGACTGTGGTAGACAGAACAATGGCTGCCCAAAAAAGTTCACATCCTTACCCTTGGAATTTACCTTACATGGTAAAGGGATTTAGAAGATTAAGCAAGGATCTTGAGATGGGGATATTACCCTGGATTATCCAGGTAATCTAATCACAAGGGTCTCTATAAGAAGAAAGTAGGAAGGTGAGAGAGAAAAGGCAATGTGATAAGAGTCAGTAAGAGAGAGACTTGAAGAGGCTATGCTGCTGGCTTTGAAGGTGGAGGAAAGGGCCACAAGCTAAGAAATGCAAGCAGCCTCTAGAAGCCAGAAACAGCAAGGAAATGGATTCTTCCAAAAAGCCTTAAGAAGACATGGAGCCCTGTTGACTCATTTTGGACTTTTGACTTCCACAGCTGCAGGATAATAAATGTGTGTTATCTTAAGCCATTAAATTTGGGGTTGTTATGGCAGCAATAGGAAACTAATAAAGAGACCAAAATCTTCAAAAATAACCTATTCAATATCAGGCCAGATAAGTCGAGGTCAGTCAAGGCTGGGAGAAGGAGGGAGATCACCTAAATACATCATTGCAACATTTTAAAACATTAAGGAGAGTGACTAGACCCTAAACTTTTTGAAAAAAAAAATTCTTTTAGACAGAGTCTCACTCTGTCACTCAGGCTGGAGTACAATGGCACTATCTTGGCTCATGGCAACCTCTACCTCCAGATTCAAGCTCCCACCTCAGCCTCCTGAGTAGCTGGGACTACAAGCATGTGCCACCATGCCTAGCTAATTTTTTTGTATTTTTAGTAGAGATGGGGTTTCACCACATTGGCCAGGCTGGTCTTAAACTCCTGACCTCAAGTGATCCACCTACCTTGGCCTCTCAAAGTTCTGGAATTACAGGGGTGAACCACCACGCCTGGCCTAGACCCTAAACTTAAAGGGTAGCGGGAAAGAATATGGAAAAAGTAAGTTTCAGCAACATTAAATACTAACAGACAATGGAGCAATTCCTTCAGAAGTCTGAGATAAATTTATTTTGCTTTTAATCTATAATGCTATACATAGTCAAACTCTTAATTCGCCATGAGGACAGAACAAAGATATTTTTGGACATGTAAAGATACAGAAAACTTACCCTCCTATACTTCTCTTGTATCATTTTTTTTAGGGAGTTACTTAAGGATATGCTCCAGTACACAAGGATATAAAGCAAGAAAGAGGTAGATATAGGATCCAGAAAACAGAGGCTTCAATTCAGGAAAGTAGCTCAGAGAAGTTCCAGGATAAGAACTGGGCAGGTGGCTTTGGAGAGCAGCCAGAACAGGGAGGTTCTAGAGGGAGAGAACTAGGGTTGGGGATAGGAAGGGATTCTATGAACTATATATGATTACAAAGAAATTAGAAGTCCCTTAGACTGTGAAAAGGGCACAGAATGGAAGAATAGGGATGATAAGGACCAAAAAAAAAAAAAAAAAAAGCATTTAAAGATTTTAGGATACATTAAAGGTGACACGAATTATGGCCCAAATCAAAGTAACCTGGAAGTCAGTGGGCTTCAGAAAAAATAAAATTGATTACAAGCAAGAGAGAGCCCAAAGAAGAAGAAGCTGGAAGATAATAGAAATACAAAGATGAGTGAATATGATTCTTTTCCAGCAACTAAAAGAAAGCAATTGGAAACTCCTGAACAAGACAATAGCCACCTGTAAGAAAGGTGTGGTTCAATTACGAAGCAAAGGTTACTATGACATGATGGATGGTGACCAACTGATGAACTGTGAGAAAGAAAAATCAGTTTTATCACTTTCCTTTTAAGTCATGACATTGGAGTCAGAGAGAAAAAAATGTAATCATTTCTTCTTGGCTCTAACGGAAAAATTTATATAACATAAACTGTAAATACTTTTAACTCGTTTTCATTTTTTAAAAATGAACCTATGGAGAAAGTGTGAAAGACAACTGTGGCTTCAGAACAAAATATCAGTGTTACCAAGATTACTGTTTCCTCCCTACCAAATGAAATCAGTAATCAGTGGACATAATCAGCTTGGGTTTCAGGGTTATATTGTATGAAAAATAACATTTCTTTAAAGATTCGAATTACACTCAATTCAGAACAGTTGTTCTCAGACTTAAGCTTGCATCAGAATCACCTGGAGGGCTTGTTAAATCACAGATTGCTGGTCTCACCCCAGAGTTTCTGGTTCAGTGCGTCTGGGGTGGGGCCCAAGAATTTGCTTAAGTTTTCAGGTGATACAGGTTGAGTGTCCCTTATCCAAAAAGCCTGGGAACACTTGCGTTTCAGATTTTTGATTTTTTGGGGGGATCTCGAATATTTGCCTATACTATACACAATGAAGATATCTTGGGGATGGGACCCAAGTCTAAACACACATACACAACACACACACACACGCACACACACAGCTTATACACATAGCTTACATTTAATTTTATATAATATTTTAAATAATTTTTTGCATGAAACAATGTTTGTGTACATTGAACCATCAGAAAGCAAAGGTGTCACTATTTCAGCCACCTATGTGGAAAATCTGGTATTTAGCATCACCATCATCTCTGACTCTGAATTTATATGCTACTAATAAGCATTTTCAAAAAGTTTTGGATGTTTGAAGCATTTGGACTTTGGATTTTCAGATTAGGGATGCTCAACCTGTACTAATTTCAGGGAGATACTCACAAATATGAGGCAGGGCAGTGGTAGTGAATGAGACCAAATGAGCATTGATCATACCTCCCATCCCAGCTCACTTACTGGGCGAAATGCAGGTGCAGCTGAAATCATCATTCACACTGTTTAAGAGTTCTGCCTCCCCCACACCCTCGGCCTGTCTTCCTCCTGCCCCCATTTTCTCTCTCATTTCTTTTTCATACCCACTTTCCTCTTCTTTTCTGGCCAGATGAAGTTAGTTAATACATATGAGCTAAGTGCACACATATTGCAACTGCACTCTATCTTCATATTATAAAGCGAGGAGTCAAGATAATTTACCTATCACTAATAGGAATAAAAATAAGAAGTTTAGTCATATTTGTAGTGAAAAAAGTAACATAGAGAGGACTTTACAAGAGCAATGTAACTGTGTTGTGAGAAAGAAAGGGAGTAATGTAAGTGAACTAAGAACTCATCTGTCATAAGAGGAAGAGTCAGCAGCTGTATTAGTCCGTTTTCACACTGCTGTAAAGAAATGCCCAAGACTGCGCAATTTATAAAGGAAAGAGGTTTAATTGACTCACAGTTCTGCATGGCTGGGAAGGCCTCAAGAAACTCACAATCACGGTGGAAGGCCAAGAGGAAGTAAGGATCTTCTTCACATAGTATCAGGAGAGAGAACTGCCAGCAGGGGAAATGCCAGACGCTTATAAAACCATCAGATCTCGTGAGAACTCACTATCAAAAGAACAGCATGGGGGAAGCTGCCGCTATGATCCAATCACCTATCTCCCTTGACACATGGGGATTGCAGGTCCCTTCCTCAACATGTGGGTATTACAATTCCAGATGAGATTTGGGTGGAGACACACAGCGAAAACATACCAGCAGAATACACTTAATATTTGCAGACATGGAGGAAACCACTTGAAGAACCAGAATCTGGAATATTAAAGAGGGAGCTCAGGGCTGGGCAGAGGTGGGGTAAAGATCGAGTCTTACTTGCCCTGGGCAGCAGCACTAGTGGGCCTAGGGATAGAACAAGGTGGAGGAAGCCTTGTTTTTCATATTGTAAACTTAAGTCCCTTGTGAATTTATTTTGTAATGCTATGACTTCTATAATAACCAGATAAACACATGTTTTTAAATTTTTACTTTAAAATTTAAATAAGTCAGTTGAGATGAACCCAATGATGTGAGCTTTTATTCCTAGGACCCTGAAGGGCTGAAACAATGACTCGCCAAGGGCTGATAACAACACTTTTGCTGCTTTCCCAGT
Organism: Rhinopithecus bieti; assembly: GCF_001698545.2. Classification (NCBI taxonomy): domain Eukaryota; kingdom Metazoa; phylum Chordata; class Mammalia; order Primates; family Cercopithecidae; genus Rhinopithecus; species Rhinopithecus bieti. The sequence goes on from NW_016805334.1 coordinate 2,321,440, forward strand.
GGAAGCCCCAACCACCAGTTCCTGTTCATTTGACCTCTTGCTTCTCAAACTGGAGGAAAGGCCCGCTTCACACATATACCCATTCACCTGCATCCAAGTGAAGCAGCTCATGCCTTCAATCTTGGATGGCCTGATGTGTAAAAGGCTCCTCGCCTTTCTGAACACCCCCAGAAGTAGACTTGTCCTTTTAGTTTCACTGTACCCTGCTTTTCAAAAACTTTAAACAAGTGCTTCAGAGATAAGACTGGGAGGTATCTGAGAAAAATTACGCTGCATCCCAGTTCATTATGACACTGTGGCCCATAACAAGATTCAGGCACTTTAATTCCTTTACCGCATTGTAAACTTCCTGACCACTAAGTTACATGATTAATCCTCATTTACCCCAATTCTCAACTTCAAAAAGAACAAATTAAGGCCCAGAGATGTATGGGTATCCAAAGTGCATTACAAATTTCCAAACAAACAAGATTAATGCCAACCCAGCAATGCTGACTCCCAGGCCTACATTTGTCTTAGTGACTGTTATTCCTCAAGGCAGTAATGAGTCTTGCCACTGGGTCCTAGACTGTTGGCCGCCTGAACCTCATACCTGTTGCAACCTGCAGTTAAGACCTCGGCATTCATTCAAGCCCCAGGCCTGAATCATCTGTCTGAAATCCAGACCTGGGCCAGGCATGAAGGCTTACACCTGTAATCCCAGCACTTTGGGAGGCTGAGGCGGGTGGATCACTTGAGGTCAGGGGTTTGAGACCAGCCTGGACAACATAACAAAACCCCATCTCGACTAAAAATACAAAAATGAGCTGGGCGTGGTGGCTTGTGCCTATAGTTCCAGTTGTTTGGGGGGCTGAGGTGGGAGAATTACTTGAACCCAGGAGGCAGAGGTTGCAGTGAGCTGAGATTGTGCCACTGCACTCCAGCCTGGGTGACAGAGTGAGACCTTGTCTCAAAAAAGCAAACAAACAAAAAACCCTGAAGGGTTCTGCTTGGGGAGGCTGAGATCTGGAATTGCAGTACTGATGGGCCAGAGGATGCCATGCCCAACATCGCTTGCTTGGCAGGACACACTGGCTGAGTGCTCCGACTCTGGACAGACAGCTCTGAGTTTCATTTCTTGCCTACCGTTTTTGAGCTATGAGTTTTTGGGCAAGTCACACAGTCTCCCTGAACCTCACTTCCCCCATCTGTAAAATGGAGAGACTGCCGATAGCATCTATTTCATGAATCATGTATGAGGACTAAATGGAATGATGTTTATATATGCATATAAGGTGCCTGAAATATATTCATTGGCTGTTAGCTTTTAATATCAACCATGCCATTTTTCTTATTAAAATTGACATATCGATTAATCAGATTTATTAAATTGTCTAGGAAAGAGAAGTAAAACCATAAACTATTATTAGAAATAGGAAGAGTTAAGCCCCAAAACTGATCCCTTCCATTAGGAAAGTACCTCAGTGCAGATGGTTCGGAAAGAGCTCTTTGACATTTGGCTCACCCTCAAGTTCCCTGTTCATAATCACAGGCGACTTCACATGGGTTGTAACAAGGACATCCTAAATGAAAAGTGAGAAGGACCATCTCCAACAAAAGCAGGGGGAGCTCTCTCAGTGCGCTGAAGGCCCTGTGATGGGTTAACCATCCTGGGGGCAGAGCAAAGCAGTGTCACAGCTTCCCAAGCAGCTATTTTTATCTTGTGTTTTGAGCCTCTGACTCAAGCTGGGTAAAAGGGTTCAATTTCTCACTTGGAAAGTTTTCAAAACACCAAAGGATTTGGTCAAGAGGGAAATATACTGACTCCAGCCAAATCTTTTTCTGTGGCCAAAAAAAAAAAAAAAAAAAAAA
>NW_016805334.1:2323609-2347089 GCF_001698545.2 Rhinopithecus bieti
AAAAAAGCCAGCAAAAATTTAATCATAAATTTGCTTCCGGCAATATATGGACCCATTCAGGGGAAGTTGTCATTTGTTTATCAGTAGCAGACAGCAGCTTCCTGCAACCAACAGCAGCTGTCACCCTGCAAAAGGACATCTTTTCATTTTCATGAAGAGTAGTGAAAATTTTAAGGCAAAGCAAATGACAAAATATTTGACTGCATTTATCTGCCTTTTGGCTATTTTTACCCCTGTGCCATGCAAACGCCTTACAGGCTTTCCTGACAACATCTTACTTTTTATTCTAGTCCTGCTTAGCAGCCAAGGCATAGTGTTGTCATTTACATTTTACAGATGGTGAAAGCTGAAACCCTGAAACTTCAGTAACATGAACACAGTGGGGCCAGAACTGGAAACCACTCCATGGTTAATTTAAAACCAACCCAAGTCCCAAGGGAGACACAATGGTCATCAGGGAAATGGGAACAAATACCAGTTCTGTGTGAACTTGGAGCAGGGCAAAGTGGTGACCTAGGAAATCACAGAGTCTAAATGCTGGTTTCTTCCCCAATAAAGAACTTGAGAATATAACACAGCATCATGTGCTTGCAGTGTAAGGATTCTGTTTTCTCAGCTAAGAATGAAGTATGAGATCGCATGCTTATTGGTGCCGTTGACTTTCCACAATTTCTTTTTACATATTTATACTCTGGATATTTTTTTTCTACAAACCTCTGCCAGACTGTGTAGTTCTCTTCTCATCCAGAGTTACCCTAGTTCTTTTGCTAAAGTACCTGATCCCATTCATTCACTCATAGATCTTACACTGAATGCCTGCCATGGGACCTAGGGCTGGGAACCTGGGGACACAAAGATGAATGAGTCTCAGTACCTAACGTCAAGGGGTTCAGAGGCTACCAGGGAAAACCGACATGTAAAAAATGTAGGTAGATCTGTGAAGAAATGTCCTGGGAACCACAGAAGTAATTGTCTCTGATGGGTGAGGAAAGGCTTTCTTTTCTCCTTGATACCTCTCCCGAGTGCTTCTGGTTGCCTCACTTTGGCATCTCATCTCTGCCCTGCCCACTCTGCCCAACCCCCCTTGGGTATTGACATTTCAACTAATATCTCCCTCTCTGCACTTCAGATCAGACCTCCAACCCCCGAAGTTATTATTCCAGGTCACAGAGGACAGGTTTGTGCATATAGTACTAATTTTTTCAAATGTCTTAGCCACGAGGAGTTATTTTATAGAGTAAATCACTGCTAATTCTTTAGAGCAAAGCAACATTGAAGTCTTTTTTTTTTCCTAAAGCACATTCTGAAGATTATAATCTACAAAGAGTACTGAAATGAGAAAGGATCCCTGGGCTTAGCTTGGTACTAATTTTTATTCATCTGATTTATAGAATGGGTAGGTAAGGCAATGTCCTCCTCATCTCTGGATTGGGGATACGCTGACAGCTCCATCCATCAGGCCAGTTGTCAGAGTATAACGCTTCACAGAAGCTGTTAAACAAAGGTCCAAATGACTAACACTTCTAGGAGATGAAAAAGAAGAAGTTAACCTTAGTGTTCAGGGAAAAGTATTTTGCTCATCCAGTAGAGAAATGGATGTAGCAGTCAAGTCTTTAGACAAAGGTACTAAAATTTAAAGTTTTAAATTTATCATTTTTTTGATTCCAAATACATGCCTGGATTTCTGCTGCCTTTATGATTCTGGAAGCAATTCCTGGTTAAAATACATTGATAAATAATCAGCCAGCAATGTTGATCTCACTGAAACTAGGATCTACCTTCATTAGCAAATTTAAGGATCACTTATGTCCATAAATATAAGGCAGAAGAAATAGAGGGGATGTAATCCAAAGTCCACAGTTATGCCTGTCCACCAAGGAGCTGGGTTGCAGCTGGTGGTCTTTAACAATTAGGGGCATGAGAAGTACAATGATCATTTACACAGTGACATTAATAATGTAGTTGGTGACCATTTTATGGTATCTTGAAGAATTTTAGGCACATACAAAACACCCAAAGGACGTATTTTAGCTGCTAGGTTTAGTATATTTTCTTTCTTTCCTTTCAACGCCTTCAATGCCTTTCAACAGTTTTAGATCCCTCTATGTTTTAGATCATCCAAGTTCCTCAAGGACAGAGAGAGGTTCCACTAGAGCATGAGAGACTCACAGAATGACTGCTTTTGAAGTTTAGGTCACACAGACAGCAAAAGTATCTCCAGTGATCTGAGAGATCCTGGCCATGGCTTGGGGCCTAGAGAATAGCTTCCAGAATGGGGGCCTATGCAAGCGGGCCCTCAGCCGGCAGATGGCACTGCAGTGTTTGGCAATCTGAACTTCGTGGGTGCTCTTTAATAAGGGCCTTTTCTCATCATTCTACTCAAAGTGTTGTAATTCCCTCTGATTGTCTTCTCTGCCCTCATTTGACTTTGCTGAGTCATTCCATGCTGTGTCATGAAACTCCGTGCTGCCGCAGCAGACTCAAAAGAAGCTCTAAACCCTTTGTGGCTGTCGGGATAATTCAACACGGGGGGCAGACTGCCATGCCACGAACCCCAGTGAGTGTGGCTGAGGAGATGGTCTATTTACAGGGGTAGTGCAAACCCGAGGGTGATGAGGGAGACATAGCTTTGGGTGGCTGTAAGCCTCTCAAAGCATTTGAAGACTCCACTCTAAGTGAACCCTCCCCGTCCCCACCTCTCTCTCTCTCACTCCCCTGCCCTGACCCAAAGGCTCCAAGTATCCATACTGCATGGTCAGATAGATTCTCCCACAGGAAAGGCTCTAGATGCATGTCAACCTCATAAGCCCCACATAGAAGGGAGCTTTCTATCTCCCAGCTGTGCCTCTCTCACTTTGCATGCAGAAAGAAGGGGATCATAGAGAGGTGGATCACATGCTTCCTAAAGGCAAATGTTCTTCCCTAAAGAGAACCTCTTTGCTCCCACTGTTGGAGTTGGTGTCAAGGTGGAGTGGGGATGGGAAACGATATAGTTTTACAATCCTCTCCTAATTTCTAAGGAGGAAGAATCCCAAAGAAGATCCTCTAGTTGCTGAAGGAAGATGGGGGTGTTCAATTGATTCAGGTGGGTGGATGCAAATGAGAAGGGGGAGGACACTGAAATTATTCTACATAATCAGAAGAGGAAAGAGATCAAGAGAAAAACTGGTGGGAGGCAGGGAGGACAGGAGAGAAGGAGACAACCAAGGTGGAGATTTTGATGAAGTGTTGTGTAGTGCAGTGTTTGATATATTTTCTTCTCCATCTCTCCAGAAACAGCCTGGAAAACCAACATTACCAAATAGTGCTTTAGGAGTTCCATTGAGGTGGGGGGAAATGAAATTTGAGGAGGGGTTCAGTCTTGGGGAAGCGTTTGTGCATGATCTAAAGGCAGGAGCAAGAACTGCCCAGTGTGCTAAGCCTGATCTGGCCAACGCGATATGATTGGTGAAGAGTGAGGGACAGCACCCCGCTTGGGTCTACTACTGTTATGGCCAAGGTCATTTTAGAGTGTCAGGGCCACTCTCCAGGCGAGTTATGGGGAGAGACCACAAAGAACCTGGAGAGAGAGCATTTTTCATCCACCTCTGCTACTCTGCTAGTGATCTGAGAACAAAAGGCCCTCCCAGCCTAAAAGCAGGAATTGAGTGGGGCTCAGTGAAAGTGTTTGTTTTGATAAGAAGCTATTTTAAAGTCACCATATGTTTGGTTGGATGGTGACACATGGCTGTAAGTGCAATTTGGACCCAGATACTAGCTTAGTCAGTGGTTCTGTACATGTGGGCCCTGGTCCATAAACAACGATGTCACTTGGGAACTTGATAGAAATGTCAACTCTCAGATGCCAACCAAATGTGCCAAACCAGACACTTGAGAGGTAGGGCCCAGTGACGTTGTAAAACAAGTCCCCTTGGTGACCCTGATACATCCTGACATTTGAGAATAACTGGATTATGCAACAATTCTCAATGTTTGGTATCTGAACCCGCAGTAGGGCTTGTCAAACAGAGTCCCAAAATCTCTGGCACAAACACCAGAGATTTTGACTGTGTAAGCCTGGGGTGAGCTTGGCACCCTTTGTTTAATAAGCTCTGCAGTAATTGTTGTTCCCGTCTAAGTTTGGGAACCACTAGAGCAACAGATTAAGAAGAAACTGAGTCGATAGCCTGAAATTATGAGCCAGTGTGGCTGACAAATTAAACCACTTATTGAAACAATAGAGACCTTCCAGGATAAGTAAAGGAGCTTAATTAATGTTCCCAATTAATACAGGATGTCCTGCAGCTCATGGAGAGGAAGCTTTGGAGATTATACCCAGGGAAGAATTCTTCATCTTTAAGCTCAAAGCTTGACCCCAGAGAATTCAAGTAGTTATGGAATAAATGAGGCCCCAGGGAGTGACCCAGAGCCTAATTCATACCTCACAGGGCAGCGGCTGTGGTCCCAAGTGTCCAGTGCAGATAGGGCAGGGCACCCTGCTTCTCCAGGCAGGATCTAGAGTTCAAGAGAAGTCCTTAGAATCACCCACGAGTTAGGAGGTTGGCACAAATGCAAATTCAGTTTCCTGAGTCCCTCTCAGGCCTGCTGAATCCATTTGCAGGATTGGTGACCAAGAATCTAAATTCCTACTGTGTGCCTTAGCTGTCTGTCATACACGTTCCAATTTCAGAATCATTGATCACCGAGTGTGGTTAGCATCACTTACACTTTGGTGAAAGGCAAGGACTGTCCATGCAGTTCCAGGGTCAAAAGCTTGTGGGCCAGGCGCAGTGGCTCACGGCTGTAATCCCAGAACTTTGGGAGGCCGAGGCAGGCGGATCATGAGGTCAGGAGCTCGAGACCAGCCTGACCAACATGGTGAAACCCTGTCTCTACTAAAAATACAAAAATTAGCTGGGTGTGGTGGTGTGTGCTTGTAATCCCAGCTACTCAGGAGACCGAGGCATGAGAATCACTTGAACCCAGGAGGCGGAGGTTGCAGTGAGCCAAGACTGTGCCACTGCACTCCAGCCTGGGCAACAGGGGAAAAAAAAAAAGCTTGTCACCTGGAGGGAGAAGCAAGGAAGATCCATCTCTCACATTTCTACCTTGGGAAGGGCAGAGGGTCCTTGGTTGTGGGTGAGGCCATTTAAAAATTAGTTTCCATGTGTAGGCAAAGCACATAATACTTGAGATATGCACTATGTAGCATTTAAATATATTAAGTATAATATAGCACCATGGTAAGAGTGCTTGTCTTGTATTTAAAATATCCCCAAGAGTGATGGGAAAGAAAGAAAATGCCTTGCCAGCAAGACACCATAAAATTTCCTAGGGAAATTGCTTTGATATAGCTATAATATAAGATTTCCCATAATATTTAATTTCCTCATTTCTTGTTCTTTTTTGTGAATCCCATTTTCCTTAGAGTGTCCAGTTGAAAAATTCCTTAAGTAATAATTAAAAAGAAGTCAGCAGGTGCATGTTTTGGAGACGGTAAGGAAGGGGTGCAGTTAGGAAGGTTGGAAAGTCTGTGTTCCATTCTGCAGGGGAGCGTGCAGGAGGAAGAGAAGCCCAGGCTGAGGGGTCAGGAGGGGTTACCAGGGAAAGGAGGGTGAGCCCAATCCCTGAGGCCTCCAGAAGTGTCCAACAGGAGAACGTGTCCAAGCGTCCTGTTACTATTCTCACTGAGTCCTTCTCAAAAACTGAACTGCCCACTCATCAATTTGAATGTTTTTCACCAGTTAACCCAGTCTAACAATAGGTTTTGGAGTATACATGCTCGTGATTTAGAAGTAACCAGACACTTTACATCTTTCCCTAAATATTTGCATGTCTACTTCTATAGCATAGATTTGTAGTATCTTTAAAACACTTTTCTCCCAAGCGCAGCCTCATTAGAAGTCAACCGGCCTTCTGACTAGCATTTCAGACTCTGATTATTATACCAAAATCCATTAAACACATAAGGTCTCTTATTGGAACCTCCAATTAAACCTCAAGTCTCATAAAAGAGAATGAAGTGATTATAGGAAAGTGATCTAATACTATGCGAAGCGTTGGGAATGATAATGCTGGGAATGCATGCGGTGCCTTTTGCCCAAGGAGCTAAAATTAACAACCTATTTTTTCCAATTCAAAATGATATAGAAAGGAAAATGTAAATGAAACGACTCGGAGTAAATTCAATATAAAGCTTTCGTTCAAGGTAAACTCATGGGTTAGTTAGTACTAAACAAGTTAATTGCTCCTGGTGAGCCCCAGGGGTTGGCTCACTTTCCCTTCCCTAGTACCCCCTTCTGACTTCATAACTTGTTCCTTTTAGCCGGAGAGGGCCTTTTGTTCTCAGGTCACTGGTAGAGTAGCAGAGGTGGTTGAAAGACGTCATCTCTCTGGGTTCTTTGTGACCTCTTCCTATAACTCACCTGGAGAGTGGCCCTGACGCTTTAAAATGACCTTGGTCATAACAATAATAGACCCAAGTGGAGTGCTGTCCTTCACTCTTTGCTAATTATGTCACGTTGTCCAATTCAGGCTTAGCACATCATCTCCTAAACTTTGTTTAGTGGGGGAGGTTTTGATTCTTTTTTTGTTAATTATCTGACCTTGCATACGTCCAAGTTTTTCTACTATGAACGGGAATAAGTGTAACTGCCTTACCTAACCCTTGGATATATTGGGTGTAAATGTTTTATGCAATACCGGAGAATCATCATCATCATCACAGTAGAAACCAAGGTATGGCTGTTCCTTCATTTTTAGGTTTCTAGAGTTTGTGGTGCATTCAGGGGAATCAACACTGTAGTACACTGGCCAGTATCCATGTACAGTAGGGCAATGGTTCTCACACTAAACTATACCTGAGGACCAACTGGGGATCCTGTTAAAATACAGATTCTTGGGACCTGCCCGCAGAGATCTTAGTTCAATGATTTTGAATTGGGCTCAAGAAATCCAGCAATTACTTGCAGACATTGTTAAAGGCACTAGGGTGATGGAAGTGAACAAAGAGACAAAAATCCTTTAATGGTCTATCTGCATTTGTAACAGACCTCCACGTGATGCTGAGGCCATTAGCTGTACTCTCCCAAGGGCCACACCTTGGCAGTAGCACATGTCAACTACTGACAAGATCTACCCTCTGCTATGCCAATGGAAACTTCATCACATTTCCAAACTCTGATTCTCCTTCGTTTCCACTGGGACCTACTTCTTGGCCATAATCTTCAGGAATTAGTTTTTACATTCAGGAACAATGGTTCATTGGGGTCCTTCTCAGCAAGTTCATTTACTCCCTTGCTTTTTCATTCCAGTATCACACATTATTAGCACTGGGTTCCCGCAGGACCTCCTTAGTATCAGAGTCTTTAAGGAGGCTCAGGAAACATCACTTGTTCCAGAGACTTTGGTAACGGGAATCATCAAGAAGATGTCTAGATTTTTTTTTTTTTTTTAGGTTTTTTTTTTTTTTTTTATTTTTTTTTTTTTTTTTTGAGACGGGTCTCTCTGCTCTTGTTCGCCAGGCTGGAGTGCAGCTGGGCCGGATCTCAGGCTCACTGCACAGCTCCGGCCCTCCCGCGGTTTACGCCATTCTCCTGCCTCAGCCATCGTGTACTGGCGACTACAGGCGGCCCACCACCTCGCCCGGGCTAGGTTTTTTGGGTTATTTTTTTTTTAGCTAGGGACGGGTTTCACCATGTTAGCCAGGAATTCCGGTCTCCAATCTCCTGACCTTCGTGATCCGCCCGTCTCGGCCTCGCCAAAGGTGCTGGGATTAACAGGGCCTTGAGCCACCGCGCCCCGGCGCCAAGATGTCTAGATTTGACTTTCAAGGATCAGAAGACAATTAACTTGATGAGTTCCAACCTAAACCACGAGCTTACCCTTCAGGAAAATTAGCCTTATACTGAACTTACTTCAAGTCATTTCATTTACATTTTCCCTTCTATACCATTTTGAGTTGGGGAAAAATTCACTTCTGTTAATGGCCCACACATCCTGTGGAATGAAGGCTTCATCCTCAAATGCAGTTGATTAATTTCACTAAGTCCTTTGATGCATCAATACTGAAGATGTGTTGGAAACTTAGCTGACCCGGACCAACACAGCATGTGAAGTATAGCTTCACAAGGGCATTGGCTTATTTTTTTTTTTTTAATCACTTTTACGTGCAATATCTACCTTGAAAAAGATGTATTAGTCAAAGAGCTGAATTATAAAAATTCTTTTCACTCCAGCAAACCTCAAGTGCCCAAAGCTGACAACAGATGACTCAGTGAGGAAAATAAAGGTAGAACAAGGCAACAAGGGCAAGGAAGACTTTAAGTGAGTGAAGGAAACGAAGAACTACAAAAATACCGAATAGACTTCAGGTTTATTGAAAAATGTATCTAGGGAGATTGCTTAAGTTATATTTCATTTAGTCCATATTTTGTTTATTTATGTCCTGCCTCCTTCCTAAAAGGATTGGACGCTGCTTATTTATTTTCTGTATCTGGTGTGAGATAACATTTTAAAGAAAAGATCACCGTTTCATTCTTCATCTCCTTCCTCACAAGTTCTCCAACCGTTAAAAAATTTCAAACAGGATAAGGAAAGGACGTTACTTCTCTTATGATAAGTTTTCCCATATCCAGAAAAATCTGCCATTTTAATAACTATTTTTTATCAATCTTAGAGATCCTCCCAGCTCCAAATAAACTGGGTCTGTATATAAACATTATGTTCGTAGTTGATGGCAGTGAAATTGCACAACGAAGCATCTTGCTTTATTTCTATTTTTAAAAGTAAATGGGAAACTTTAAAAAAGAAGTCTCCCATTTTTGAAAACAAGTTTCCTTTTCCATGTCCTTCTAGGCCTTGGCCTCGTGCATACACATTTTCCATACATGCACTTCTCGTGTGCAATCGCTTCACTCAACATTGTATTGGAGGCATTTTGCCCACATTGTTATGCATTTTAACTTTGAAAATGTAAATTGCCATTTTTAATGGCTACATAATTGTCCATAGAGTTGCTGTATCATTAGAATACAGGAAAAGGAAGGGAGATATTTGAGCAGATGGCCACGACACAGTTCAGGAAATGAGTCACATCGCTGTTGTTTACAGTGTGCTGCAGCACTTCATATTCCAGGGAGAGAGGTCTGGCCCCGAAGAGTTGATTACTCTGAGGGCTTATTTATCTGAAATGCATAAGATGGAAGCTGTCCTGGTCTCAAATTTGTTTTGAAGCCACTCTTTATTCATTTCCTGTATTAATATCCTTCAAAGGACAACACGTTCTGCAAAAAGCAGAGTGAACACCTGAAATGAAACAACTCACCCCTGCATTCTGCACAGTGGCTGGGCTGGTAGGTGTGAGGGCTGGGGGCCTCCTGATGCCCCAGTGCTCTCTCTCTCTCTCACACACACACCACCACCAGCACTTCAGTGGAGTTACAGTGTACAAGGCATATAGAATATGAGGCAGCAGCAGAGTGTAGTGGCCACGAGCATGTAGTCTGGAACCAGACCTTGATACTCATGTTCTTGCACCTTAGCCTTTAGCATCTGTAAAAATGAGGTGATAATAATCACTTAAAGTCTTACTTGTCCTTGTTGCTTTGTTCTACCTTTATTTTACTCGCTGAGTCATTTGTTGTCGGCTTTGGGCACTCGAGGTTTGCTGGAGTGAAATTGATTTTTTATAATTCAGCTCTGTTTACTAATAGATCTTTTTAAAGGTAGATATTGCACATAAACAGTGGTTTAAAAAAGAGGATAATAATATCCTCACCCTATGGAGTGAGGATAATGCTTACTCCATAGGGTTATGGTGGGGATTGAATAAGGTAATATCCATAAACGTAAAGAACAGGATTTAGCATATGGTAAGCGCCATGTCAGTGCTTATTATATTATCTTGCCACTCACTTCTTTTTTTTTTTTTTTGAGACGGAGTCTCGCCCTGTCACCTAGGCTTGAGTGCAATGGCGTGATGTTAGCTCACTGCAACCTCCACCTCCGGGGTTCAAGCAATTCTCCTGCCTCAGTCTCTCAAGTAGCTTGGACTACAGGCATGCGCCATCACACCCAGCTAATTTTTGTATTTTTAGTAGAGATGGGGTTTCACCATGTTGACCAGGCTGGTCTTGAACTCCTGACCTCAAGTGATCCACTCGCCTCAGCCTCCCAGAGTGCTGGGATTACAGGCATGAGCCACTGCACTTGGCCTCCACTCACTTTTAAGGACAACAGAGCAGAGATCCAACTGCCAGGGCAATAACTGGGCATTACCACCCCTTTGATAATAGGAAAGAATAAACTTCCCTGTGCCATCCTGACCACTTCTATCTGTATCCCATAGAGAGAAAAATGACACTTATTTTACAGGAATTTCAACCCAAGGACAATACTTGAGACCCTGTGTGTATATTTTAAGCCCAAAACTAAAGAACCATTCCTGGAAGTTTAAGCCTTGGTTCTGACTTCAAGCACATAGTGTGAGTGATACTATTTAGTTAGTACAAAATTCTCTCACCACCATTACTGGCTACAATTCATTCATCACCTACCACCTGCCAGGACTCTCTCTTTCATATAAGTACACCTAGCCCTCACAACAACCTTATAAGGTAGGTATTGTTGTTATTATTTTTCCCATTTCATATTTAATAGATGTGGGAACTTGCAGCCAGAAAGATAAAGTGATTTGCCTAAGGCCAAGTGGACTCAGAATTAGAATTTAAATTCGGATCTGGTTAACTCTCAAGTCTATTCTTTTCCCATTGCGCCCACTCCTGTTTACTATGATCTTTGTACAAAGAGGACTTGAGCCTTGGGGGCTTGCACTGCTGATTAAGTAAACTGGCTAATGCCTACAGCTGCTGTGCTGAACAGTTCAGTGCTTCCCACACGTGTCCTGGGCTCCATGCCAGCCCTACAAACCCCCCTGCCTCCTGACACCCACACTCGCTCTTCAGACTCAGCATCTATGCTCCTGACCCTGGCCTGGATTGGATCCTCCACCCTGCTCATGAAAAGAGTAGTGTGAATTTGACATCGAGACAATCAGATAAAGCTGGCTTGGTTCTGGTCCTACCTGTTGGCTACCTCCTCCTCTATTCCCATGTCTGGCGACCTTCTGTTTCACCTCAACTCCTCTATCCACTCTTTACCCGCTTCCTGCTGAGTAGGCGTTGAGGTTATACAGGAGATGATGGAGAACCCCGTCTCTTTTCCCTTCCCCCCTACCTGGCACCGGGCATGAGAATCGCTGATTACACTCCTGGAAGTGAGGGGGCGCACACCTCCCTCGGGATGGAGAAGAGTGAACTGAGGTGCAGAGGCCTCACTCACGCTGAGCTGCTGTTTGGAACATCAGGCAGAAGGGGCTCAGGCTCCAAGCCCACACTGAGATCCAAGCATCATCATGAACTGATGTTAGGAGTTCTATTGCCTCACACCTCCCCGGCCCCCAAAGATTCAGATTTTGCAACCCTATCTCCTCGTACATCAGAACGTGACCTTATTTGGGAACAGGAAAGTGGTAATTGGTTAAGACGAGGTCGTAGTGGAGTGGCCTTTAATTCAATATGACTTGTGTCTTTATAAAAAAGGGCAAATGGGCCGGGCGCGGTGGCTCACGCCTGTAATCCCAGCACTTCGGGAGGCCGAGGCGGGCGGAACATGACGTCAAGAGATAGAGACCATCCTGGCTAACACGGTGAAACTCTGTCTGTACTAAAAATACAAAAAGTTAGCCGGGCGAGGTGGCGGCGCCTGTAGTCCCAGCTACTCGGGAGGCTGAGGCAGGAGAATGGCGTGAACCCAGGAGGCGGAGCTTGCAGTGAGCAGAGATGGCGACACTGAACTCCAGCCTGGGCAACAGAGCGAGACTCCGTCTCAAAAAATAAAAACAAAACAAAAAGCGGCAAATGGACACAGACATGCTCACCGAATGCCTTCATGTGAAGATGAAAGATCTGGATGATACGTCTACAAGCCGAGGGCTATCCGACTGCCAGCAAGCCACCAGAAGCTAGGAGAGGGCACAGGACAGATGCCTCCTCACGGCCCTCAGAAGGAGCCAACTCTGTTGACGCCTCAAGTTGAACTTCTAGCCTCCAGAACTGGGAGAGAATAGCTTTCAGTTGTGTGAGCCACCCGGTTTGTGGTATTTGTCCCAGCAGCCCTAGGAAACTGCTAAGCTGGAGAGATGCTCAAAGGAGTCATGAAAGTGTCTCAGCTCTGGGGTGAGGTAGGGAGAAAATCGAGTCAAGGTTGTGGAAGTGCCTTCTGGATGGGCTGAGGGAGCCTGGTTCATGGACCGGCCCCAAACCCTAGCTGGGGTTCTTCAGAGGGAGTTCGAGACCAGAAACAGCTCACCCTCATCAAATGCCCAATGCCACAGGCAGTCTCTTGTGCCTGCCTGGGGACACGGGAAAAAGTGAGATTTTAAGCCTAGCATCACCTTCATGGTAGGGAGTCATTACAGCTTTCATGGACCTCAGGCACTGTGGTTTTTCTGGGCTTCTTCCTGCATTTAAAAAAATAGTTAAAATATTTTATGACTTCGTTGGTGTAAAGACAATTATAATCTATGCTGGATCAATAACTATATTTGTTATTATTATATTCATTTTTCTTCTGATTTTAAAAGAAACTAAAATTGAAACATTTTTTGTTGCACCTATTGTGCCTACGAGATAAGTTGGCCCTGCCCCACAGATAAAATGAGAGAACCATCAGGGATGCAAGCAAGAAAAAAAAAAAAAAGGAAGACCTTTGCTGGGTGGTACTGCCACCAGGAAACTGAGTCTTAAAAAGAACTTTGAGTGGGTATGTTATATTAAGCTCTTTCTCCATCCTTTAAAAGCTCTGCAATTGCTACACAGGTTGCATATCTGTGTCAAAAGGTCCATAGTTGCCTTAAATTTTTCCTTTACCTCAGGATGAACCAAAAACATAAATACTTCCAGGTATAGATAGAGAACCATGCTACATATTGGCTGTCACCACCTGCAAGCGTGTAACCATAAATCCACACCCCTTCTGCTAGGGCAGCTGTTGTACATTGTCACAACCCTACATAAAACATCCCCCTATGTACTGTATTATTGGTCTTTCTGATTTACTGTATATACAGTCTGCGAGTTAAATACCAACAGAAGCACGAAAATATATTCTATTGCAGTCCCTGTCTGAAAACTGCATTGCCCAAATAATGTCTGCTCATTCATCATTTTCTTCCCAATATCTGAGTGTCATTCTCTGAAATACATCCCTACAGCCGTGCCCTGTGAAACACCAGCCCAGCGAAGGGGAAGCAGAATCTCCAGCTTCGAGGCCTAGACATTTAAAAAGGGAGGCTGTTCCAAAAATGAGACTAAGCAATTCAAACTGTTGGTATCTGGCTTCCTTTTAAGGGACTTTTACTGGATTCCCTTAATGTAATACTGGAATCCTTCTTCCTTTTATGCACACCTCCTAGCAATAGGAGTAGCGATAACAAATTGAATATATAAACCCACATAAATGATTCTCCCTAGAATTCATTAGGAAGTGTTCTTGTTTACAGAATTTCAATTGATTTCTGTGAGGGATCCAGCAGCACAGATTTCTACTTAGTGACAATCCACTGGAACACACAAATCCAGACGTAAAACTGATTCCCATGTGATATAGTTTGGATCTGTGTCCCCGCCCAAATCTCATGTTGAATTGTAATTCTGTGTTGGAGGTGGGACCTGGTGGAAGGTAACTGGATCTTGGGGGTGGGTTTCTCATGAATGGTTTAGCACCATGCCCCTTGGTCTTGTCCTTGTGACAGTGAGTGAATTCTTGTGAGATCTGGTAGTTTAAAAGTGTGTGGCACCTCCCCACTTCTCTTGCTGCTCCAGCTATGTGACATGCCGCCTCCCCCTTCACCTTCACCATGATTTTAAGTTTCCTAAGGCCTCCCCAGAAGCTGAGCAGATACAGGCATCATGCTTCCTGTAAAGCCTGCTGAACCATGAGCCAATTCAACCTCTTTTTAAAATAAATTACCCAGTCTCAGGTATTTCTTTATAGCAATGCAGAAGAGAAGAACAGACTAATATACCATTTTATAGGTTATCAATATGAGAATAGGAAGACTGTAGCAGACATGTACTTGTTTCATAGACTCATCTAGGTTTGAATATCAGCTTTACAACAACTAGACAGACAGTTTTGAGTCCCTGATCCCTCACCTAAAAAATGAAGTCAATGCCAATGCAGGACAAGGTTGACTGGGAATTCAACCTCCATCCCCTCCTTTCTAACAGAATCCTAATTTTGTTTAGGTAACTACTCATCCAGGGCTGGCTTCATGGACATGTGACAGGGCCTCATGCTCAGAAGGGCCCTGTGCTTGGGGAAATGCTCTGCTGTCACCATCTTGAAATGCTTAATAATTTTATCTTAGAAATTCTGGTTTGCAAGTAAGTCTGATGGGACAACACAGCACACAGGGAGCCGAGAAGATAAACATAATATGCACATCTGCTATCTTAGCCATCCCATTTGCTACCTCCATAACATACTTACCTTCTGCTTGCTTTCACTCTTGCTGGACGGCCATCACTGTGGCTTCACTAGAATTCGATGATCATGTTCTGTATCAACATGCCTGCGGTTGAATAGGCAGGAGTACTGACAGCCCTGGGTGGCTATACTTTCCATTCCAATCATAACTTGCTTAGACACAGAAAGAAGGCAGTGGCATTCTAAGAAACACAAATGATCAAGGAAGCTTTTCATAGCCTTTCTTACTCATGTTACATCTTTGTGTTAGTCAAATACTTACGCTGGAAATGATGGAAGGGAAAGATAAGGCAATCCATGGTTCTTTTATTTCTTTATGTCCTTCCTTACTCACAATGACTAGCAATGTAGAGAGTGTTAGCAGAATGTGCACATATCAAGAAATGAAACAAAAATAGTTGAATTAGTTTTGTGCAATATTTCCCTGCTTGGTAAGAATGAAATACTTGTGTATGTATGAGCTACAAACTATGAATTATTTTATTTCACAGATTCACATAGGAATTAAGTTCCCTTATATATGCCAACCACAACCCTGGCTCCAAGTGTGGGAATGAGAGCACTGGGGTCATTTCATCCCACTTGCTGGTGATTAGTCCAGGACAGGCATGCCACTCAATTAGACCAATAAGAAGCTTGCTAGGGACTCCTGAGAAAGGTCTGTCTTCTGCTTCCAGAACCGACTCTCTTTATTCCATCTTTCTACAAAGTGAGGATGAAGCCAACATGCAGAGGAGGGTACAGTCACAAATTCATTGACACACACACACACACACACACACACACACACACAGACACACACACACACACACAAACTTATTAAAAGAATTTGTGGAAAAATAGAACTAAAGCTTCCAGACCAGGCAACCTAAACACTGGTCTCCTGCCATGACTTCCAGGAATGCGAACCAACTATTTCATTGCTGCTAAGTCCAGTTTAAGATGGATTTTCTGTAACTTGATGCTGAAAGCATATTGATAAATGTTTGTTGACTGAGTGGATGAATGAGTACAGCATTATAATCCCTGGCATTGGACTGGCCATGAAAAACTTTATGAGTCTTAAAGGAAGAGTTAATCTGACAGCTGAAGAATAAGGAAGAAGGCAGTGCAGGAAGGAAGGGCACCCTGGTGCGTGCAGGGGTGAGAGGCTGACAAACATTAGGGGTCAGAGAGGAATATGGTCTAGAGATGCAAATGGTTCATGCAGGGAGAGCAGGGACCATGGAGTGGCTGCCCTGGATTTTCAAGAGTCTGGGATTTTCTCAAGGTCACCAGCATGATTAGTTGTAGGGGAACACCACGTTATGTTGAGAAGTGCTTGGAGTGGGCTGGGCGCGGGGGCTCACGCCTGTAATCCCAGCACTTTGGGAGGCCGAGGCGGTCAGATCATGAGGTCAGGAGATCGAGACCATCCTGGCTAACTCAGTGAAACCCCGTCTCTACTAAAAATACAAAAAAATTAGCCAGGTGTGGTGGCTGGCGCCTGTAGTCCCAGCTACTCAGGAGGCTGAGGCAGGAGAATGGTGTGAACCCGGGAGGCGGAGTTTGCAGTGAGCCGAGATCACACCACTGCACTCCAGCCTGGGCAACAGAGCAAGACCCTGTCTCACAAAAAAAAAAAAAAAAAAAAAAAAAAAAAAAGAAAGTGCTTGGAGTGGTGAAGAGGTCTGTAGCTGCACAACCATGATAAGATCTTAGGAACTACCTCCTTATTTATACAAACGTGCTTTACTGAAATATTAATAGCTCAGTTTGGGTTTGAAACCGAGCTCTGCTTCTCACTAATGGTATAACCTAAGCAAATTACTTTATCGTTCTGTTTCTTGGTTCCCTCAAAAGGAAAATGAAAAAGATATGAGCAGTACTTACCACCTCCTTTTCCATGAGCATAGTGAGGTCATCCAGCGTTTGGCACCTGGCAGGAGTTGCATGGATGTTGCTTATTATTATATCTTTTGATTGCCTTACATGGTTCCTTGCAGGGGGAGATTTTTAAAATTTTATTTGGGAGTCCACCATCCCTACACCCTTCCCTCATCTTTTAATGTCTGGAGACTGCTGTCTGCAATTGTAAACCACTCTTTCACCTTCCTGATGTCCACATTACATGTAGCTTATTTTTTGCCTTACTGATATTCAAGCTGAAGGAGGATGATGAAGAGGCTCTTGAGACCAAATTCAACACCAGCTAGTCAGCCTCTCTGACTATCCCCAACAGAGACGGGAGTGGCTCAATTCTACAACTTAGAGTTTGTAGAGGAAAAGCTAAAATCCACACAAGAAATACTTCTGTGGCTGATTTATAAGAATTTTTCAAGTAAATAAAGCATATTTTCACCATTTTCACCATATCATAGAGCACTGTCCATCGTGGTGATGTGTTTCCCCAGGCCATATTTGGGGACGTTTGGTATTACCTCCTACAGACTCCTGCACTTCCTTGGCCACAGGAATCAGATATGGACCCTATTAGGGACAGCACGTTTTCTTTAGTTTATTCATTCATATTCATTTAATGCCTATAACATGCCAGGTACCATTTGGTGAGCTGCCTTACACAGTTATCTGCATTTTATATATTATGCATGATATAACGGATGATCTTACACATATGTACTTCTGCATCTCAAATAGCTCGAAGTAAACTACAGAGGGAATGTGCAATTTAAAGCGCAAACTACTCTTAAAAAACTTTCCTTCAAAACTCCAACCAAGAATTGGATAGTTTGTAATTGCACTGATTTCTGACCCCTGGATTAGTCTAATCTTTCTGAAGTGGATATAGAGATATAATTCCATTCAGCACATCATTACCACCAGTATTTACAGCCTGCCTTTAAAAAGTAAACACATTGGAGAAACTAGAAAAATTCTCAACCACCAAGTCCCCAAATTTCCACAAATCTTTATATTAATGTGATAAAAGACATAAAAGTTCTTGGCTCTGGTTTCATACTAGAAGATGATTCAGATGTAGAACATCTGACAAATATTTAAAAAATACTTTTTTAATGAATATGCAGATTAAGCAGGCTCAGTATGGACTAACAAAATCACATATGTTATCAATTATTTGAAACACACAGCACAAACAGCCAATAAACACAGGTAAAACCCCTCAGTGTTGCTGGTAAGATTATGGGGGTGGGGAGAGATTGTTTACAGCTGTTATGTTAATTAAGGATAAAATGGCTCCATCTGCTACTCCATCTCTCCACTGAGCTACCAACCCTTTTTGCTGCTTGGTTCTAAGTTGACACTGAGCTAGGGAGCCGACACCTAAGTCTCTGGCCTCAGTTGGTTTCCACGTTGAGTAGAACTTGGAGAGGAAGGTCTGGCAGGCTGAGTCACAGACTCTCATTTGAACACATCTCCATCACTCTTAGGCCTGAGATGGCGGTGGGTGGCATGGCAGGATTGCCTTCCCCCACGCAGATGTAGCTGTGGTTGTGGGTAAAAATCTGTGGAGTCATCTTGCTTTATTTTTCCACATAATTTGCATGTAGCACTAATCCCATGTAGTACACAGTGTAGTCACCAATAGTCAGCTTTGGTTGCAAGATCCTAGAAGAGTGGAGTTTCGGGTTTTTATCTGGTGTCTTTCTTAGGGTCCAAATCAGAGTCACTTTCTGCTAACTGCTGAGACATAGATTAGACCACAGACTGAATATGTTTTATAAAAAATGGGGGCTTCTCATGCATCCAGCCTTTACATATGAGCAAGTGACACTCTGTAGCTTTCTCTATCAGCTCATGTTCCCTAATTATGGTAAAAATCATTCTGTCCAAGATGAAGGCGGGCATAAGAGTAGGGAAGATGTAAAATGCATTATATTCATTACCATACTTAAAGCCATTAGTATGTATCAAAAGTCTTTAATAAAATAAACATCCCATTGCTTTAAAAAGTCAGTGAAAAATCGTATTATCCTCTCTTTTGTCTTTTCTTACTCTCTTTTCTGGAGGAAATAAGGAGCAATGAAACATCAAGAAGATAGTTACATTTCAAGAGGAAAGATTCGTTGAGCACCTGTCACGCGGTGCACATAGTCCTTTATGCGCAGAGTGCCCCATTGTCTCCCTCATAGAGTCCACAAACATCCCCTTGCTCTCAACTAGAGACCAGGAGAATTACTGTTCTTTCTAGCCCTGTGATGGAATTGGCAATCCCCTCCTTGAATCCTTCCACCACCCCTCCCCAACACCATGTCCCACTACGTGACACAATCCTTGAAAAAAGTGGCACATAACTGCAAGCCTCATCCCACATAGAAAACAAGGAGAACAACCACTGACAACTAAGTGTTTCTCTAAAGAGGCAGCAGGGCTCAGGGGCAGAAAACGGTCAGGTGGCGGGGCCTGTTTTATCAGAAGAAAAAGACCAAAGTCATGACAATGGAATAGATATTCTTTCTTTGAGATGAAACTGGGTTAGTAACTCTAAAAAAAAATGTTAAGGTTTACCTCAGCTGCAAGCTCTCTTAGGAGTAGAGAATGCTCTGAGATTGGGACGCCCCAATTTATCTAATTCTCTGGACCCGTCATTATCTTCCTCCAGAGATTATGATACTCAAGACGAGGAAAATATCTGCAAAGACTGGTTGAAGCGCTGAGACATTACTCAAATTGCAAGGTGGAGGAAAATGTTGAGGTTACTCTTCTCTTCTTTTGGGGAGGTGTAGAGCTTTCTGAGGGAAGGGGCTAGGCTGTTTGTGAGGCATCGGGGTGGAGGAGGTGCTAGGAGCCAGTGAGCAGAGAGGGATGGTGGGACATACCCCAGGAAAACAGGTGTCATAGGTAACTGTGTTTAGGTGGTTCTTCCTATTTATGCTGCAGGAGGACAGCTAAGGGAATTGCTATTGTTGGTTGTTTCAACTTTTTTTCTCCCAGACTCTAATGTCCCTCTCAGAATCGCCTGATGTTTCAGTGAAAAGCCCTTCCTTCCCACCATGCCATCTACACTGCCCATAATGTGCGTGTCCATTCCCAATCATTTTCGGGTGAAGGGCATTGAAACAGATGCCAGTGGCTCTGGAGAGCACCAGAAATAAACTTGAGAAGCTCAAGACAGTGTGATACAACTTCTTTATTGCTTCTGTAGGTTAGTGAAGATTCCCCTAATAACGATATGCACAATCTAAGTTACATTCACCTTAACCACCAAGTAAGATTGCAACCGAAGAGGCTGTGAAGTTCTTCTTCCTACATTTCTTTGAAACAGAAATCTCTTTAAAATCATCCAAACATAACGGTGAGAGGGCATGTGGAACACTTGAATCCAGGGCTCACAGCAGAAGTAGTCAAGAGTAAGATAAACAGTGTGATGCGGATCATGCAAGCCCAGCGTGTTGAGAAGCCCAAGATGCTGAAGGCTTTTGTATTGGGAACCATTGTAAAAATGCAAGCAATGATGATGCAACTCACTGAGTGGTTACAAATTGCTAGGCACTGTTCTAACTGCTGTCTATGTAATAACTCATTTAATAAACAAATATTTTTGCAAATCAAGTGCAAAGAGAATAGAAGAAGTCTATTCATTGTCCCTAATTTCCCTCGCAGGTCATACTAAATAATCAAATGAGCTTCTTCCTTGGTATAATTTGTTATTTACTAATCTCTGATGGCATCATGAGACAACCAGAAAGAGCCAGCCTCAGACACCAATGTAGCAAGACCAAATCTACTAGATTCTACTAATAATGAGGCTCCCATCCCAGGTTCCCAGGATCACAGCCTATTGCAGAAGTGACTAGCAGTCTCTCAGTGGTATAGATTTGAAATAGGTTGAAATAATGATCTGTTGTTTGAGCAACATAAATGGAAGCAGCATTGCTAAATAAGCTATCTTTCAATCAAAACCAATGTAACTACGTTTTTCTGTTTACAATTCATTAACTTTAAAAGCATGGTATTATACAAAACATAGAAGTCATGAATTAAAATCCCTACAATCAAATTAGACTCTGAATGTCTGGGACATTTAAAAGACAATGTACAGGGGTTGCCATGGTAACTCATCAACTTGTAATTCTGTACCTTTCCAAGTGAAAACCTAGAAAGGAGAAGACAAGCAATTTGGGGAGATACCAGCACCAGAAATTGAGTTCATCTGTGACTTAAGCTCTCTGTGATTTTGTTTACCAGCTATTCATCATGTGGATGAAAAATAGTAAAAAGACAAAAAAGATTCACATTTCAAGGCTCCCTAAAATTGCCAACTCCACTCTATAGCTGATTCTCAGCACAGGAGGAAACGGGACTAGAATGCTGGGAGATGACACTGTCATCAAACAGTGAGCTCCAAGGAGAAGCATAATTGTTACTTCTCAATGGTAGGAGGCAGATGCTTCCCCCAGTGGAAGGATGCTGTTTAATCCTTAGGTTAGAGCCCAGCTTCAACTTAGTGTCACAGGTCAATTACCACCCTCCAACCGAGGGGCGGCATGAACCATACTTAACGTACCAGCGTATGCTCCCTCCTCAGCACTTCTGTACATTCAGAGGTCCTGTATGGGATGCCGATAACTCACACCCTTCCAGGGCTGCTAGAGATCATATGACTGACCATCAACTTTGATTTTGACCTATTTGTCAACAACAACACAATTGATGACAACTTTTTAGGCCTTTTTGTAACTCTTTGCTTTCTCTCTCACCTTATTTAGAAGGCATTGAATCTAGGTTCTCTAAGACTGTTTTCCCCACTCTCACACCTGTCCCGGTTTCTCTGTTTAAAATATTTGTATGAAAACTGATAGATTATAAAATATTTGTATGAAAACTGATAGATTATAAAATCTACTTCCTAAGCAGGTAAGTTGCCTAATGTGGTCAGGAAATGCGAACAACTATAATAATCGTGAGGACATTATTAATGGCAGGGATTTATGTCACTTAGCTTTTAAAATTCCAAAAGATGAGGAATAATAGAATCAATTGCATGGGTGTTGTCAACGGTGCTGAGTTATGTTTCAGTGGAGGTGACTTTTCCCCTGCCCAGGAACATTGGTGGTTGGGGGTCTTATGTAAAGTCAGTGATGGCAGAGTTGTGATAAAGTGAGGGCCAGAGAAGTGTTCTCTTTTTAGATGATGTGTAAGTGTGATAAATATGTTTAGAATGTAGATACAGATAACACATTAGCAAACAAAGTAAATAATTAATGTTTTAGTTATCTAGACAATTCCAGTGTTTATTGGAGTTACACTGGATTCTATTTCATTTATTGGGAATTTACTTAACTTCCTAACTTTGCACTGGAGAATTATTTATGAAGCAACTAATGAGACCTGGATAGAGGCATCAATGCTAAATTAACTGGCCATGCTTGAACCAAAGGGTTCTACCTGGGAGCAGTCTACTTTTCAACACAAATCAGCAGCTACATGCTGATAAGCCACAGTGGTAAGAAAAGTGGTTCTATTCTATAAATGGCATATGTCGCCTTCTATGACAAGGCATGAAAATGTGCCTTTTCATGCCAGGCACCTTCCCTGACAATGGATCACTTTCTATCTTAGTTTCTACAAAATTACCTCTAGTCCACTCAGACCACATTAATCAGAGGAAAGACTTCACTGAAATTAGCTTGCTATAGAAAGTGTTAATGTCTACACAACATTGTGAATGTACTTATTGGCACTGAATTCTACACTTTAAAAAGGCAGTAATCATAAACTGCATGTTATGTGTATCTTATCATAATAAAAATGCTATCATCAAGGTTTTTTATAAGAGTGATATGGTAGTGGGTGTTAGGCTGTTCTCGCATTGCTATAAAGAAATACCTGAGACTGGGTAATTTATAAAGAAAACAGGTTTAATTGGCTCCCAGTTCTGCAGGCTACACAGGAAGCATGATGCTGGCATCTGCCCGGCTTCTGGGGAAGCCTCAGGATACTTACAATCATGGCAGAAGGTGAAGGGGGAGCAGGCATGTCACATGGTCAGGGCAGGAGCAAGAGTGGGGGGGGGGAGGTGCCACACACTTTTCAACCATCACATCTCATGAGGACTCACTCAGTACTGCAAGGACAGCAGCAAGGTGATGGTTCTAAACCATTCATAAGAAACCCACCCCCATGATCTAATCACCTCCCACCAGGCCCCACCTCCAATAATGGGGATTACAATTCAACATGAGATTTGGGCAAGGACACACACCCAAACTATATCAGGGTGCTAGGGAGGGGAAGTGGGAAAGAAGGGTAAGAGAGCACTGGAAGGGAGCAAAGGAGGGAAAGAGAGAGGAAGGGAGAGAGACAGGGGGAGTGAGTGAGGGAGAGAGGAAAAAAGAGATTAACTGATAAGAATGAGTTTAAGAGTATGGAAGAAGTTTTTTAGGTAGACGAAAATGTGAGGAGTTGCAGTAGACATTTGTGGTGCTTGGCTGCCTAGCATCTGAACACCCTTTCTACTCTGGAGGAATCTCAAGATGAAGCTGAGGGTGGCATTTGGGGAATAAACTGACTCAGGCAGATCTAAGAGAATGCATATGCCTAGGATGCTACATCTTGAGGGAGGGACTAAGATGCAGGTAAGCCAGCTGTGGATGGCTCTGTTGTGTCATTTCCTCTGGTTCTTGCCCATTTTCCTGTTTTTATTTCAGCCCTCGTGTTAATTCTGCAATAAAATCCTTCTGGTAACTTTTTTTCAGCCTAAGTTACTCTATGTTAGTTTCTGTGGTTTGCAATGTTAATACAAACAGGAAACAAATAATTACTCCCATATTGTCAAATTATACATGAAATCAAGTTGAAAATAAAATTTCAACTTTTTTTTTTTTTTTTTTTGAGACGGAGTCTTGCTCTGCCGCCCAGGCTGGAGTGCAGTGGCCGGCTCTCAGCTCACTGCAAGCTCCGCCTCCCGGGTTTACGCCATTCTCCTGCCTCAGCCTCCCGAGTAGCTGGGACTACAGGCGCCCGCCTCGTCGCCCGGCTGGTTTTTTGTA
>NW_016805334.1:2347499-2363718 GCF_001698545.2 Rhinopithecus bieti
TTTTTTTTTTTTTTTTAACAGAATGAGAATCTTAACTGAATTGGTAGCCACAAATCTTCCTCTGTTGTGGCAAAACCATTTGATCTTGCCCATTTTCAGTCAAACAAGGGCTTGAGTAATTAGGAAATAGTTTTCTATTCTATCACAAAATCCAGATTCCCTGGAAGATCAGAAGGACTGATTTCATGCAGAATTTCTCTCTTTTTGTTATGGCTTCTTCAAAGTTGCAGTAGGAATTCCCAAAGAAGAGGCTGTCTTTTCCCTAACAGCCTTACTAATGAGATGCCAGCAGCAGGGACATTATCTAGTGGACCCTGGACTATTCCTCCAGAGTGAGACAAAAAAGGGCTGACTAGGACCCAGGCTCCAAACCACAGAGCCCCATGCTGAGAAGCAACCTCATTCCCACTTGGGAGGGCAGGTGAGGGGATGGTTTCTCTCCTAGCATAAAGTCTTCATCTCTTTCTTTGAGTTTATCAACCTTGATAGTCAAGACAGTTCTGAAGAAATTGTGGAGCCCTGGTATGGTTTGACTGTGTCCCCACCCAAATCTCATCTTGAATTCCCACATGTGGGAGGGACCTGGTGGGAGGTAACTGAATCATGGGGGTAGGTCTTTCCTGTGCTGTTCTCGTGACAGTGAGTAAGTGTCAAGAGATCTGATGGCTTTATAAGATGGAATTTCTCTGCACAAGCTGTCTCTTTGCCTGCTGCCATCCACGTAAGTCGTGACTTGCTCCTCCTTGCCTTCTGCCATGATTGTGAGGTTTCCCCAGCCATGTGGAACTATAAGTCCCTTAAACCTATTTTTCTTCCCAGTCTCGGATATGTCTTTATCAGCAACATGAAAATGGACTAACACAAGCCCAGAAGCGCCCAAACCCAAAATGTCTATGTAGCAGCAGCATCTCTGACTGTGGGTTGACCAGTGGGGTGTTTCTGTTGACTTCTTCTTCACCTCCTCTCCTTTCTCCCTGATGATTTGCCCACAGGTGTCAGAAATGAGCTGTGCACCAAAGCTTATTTACATCCTAACTCTGAGACAAACTATGCTTTTTAAAAAGCTACATTATCTCTGAGGATTTCAACCAAAAGATTGAAATCGGAATCCCAGAAGCCTATATTGGAATCACTTGGGGTGGGTTTATTTTCTCCTAAATGATGAACATTCACCACCCTTGTCCTCTAGATGTGCACACACCCCCATTAGGATAAGCACTCACTTTTCGTTGAGGTGACCAGGGCAATGTGCAGCAGGTTTTTTTCAGGATGAACAGTTCCTGGCGGGGATTTGCACCCAGCATTGCCTGCTCCACATCCGCATGGTATCCACCAGGCACATGGTGGAATCCAGAATCCGGGTCCATCCTGGCTCTG
Organism: Rhinopithecus bieti; assembly: GCF_001698545.2. Classification (NCBI taxonomy): domain Eukaryota; kingdom Metazoa; phylum Chordata; class Mammalia; order Primates; family Cercopithecidae; genus Rhinopithecus; species Rhinopithecus bieti. Next base: position 2,348,877 of record NW_016805334.1, read on the forward strand.
CCCCCTCAGCACCAGGCTGCTTGACAGCACCCCAGTTTGCACCTGCAGTTTGAGAATTGTAAGGATTGGGGAGAAAACAGGGTGAGGACATGTCGGCCAATGCAAACAGTCTAGAAACATCATTTGCCAGTGTCATGAGTTCTAGTTGTATGGGGTGTGAGTGTTAATGCTCTCAAAGGACCGCTCTGTAAAAGAAATGGGGCTGAATGTTAAACAGTGACAAGTGCATTATGCCTTGCTTCAATTTTAAAAAAAGAGTCTTTTTCTTTCTATAGAAAAAAAAAACAAATGCAAATTGAGAACATGAGTGACTTAGAGGTGAGCAGGTTCCTCTCTGAGAAGTTCGAAAGTGTGTACCAAAGTAGAAATCATCATAACTTTGTTAACAGAGGTGTCCGTTTTCTTTCCAAGAGGTATTAGAGCACTGGGGATTTATATTTGTTTTCCTTGCTTTGTTTTCTCTCTGCCGATTCTTCTAATGGAGAAAATACGTGGTTATCAGAGAGAAAGAGGAATAAAAGACAATGTTACTATGGAACAGGCTATTACTAAGCCAAGGTTATGATAATGGAGAGAAATAACATTTAGGAAGATATATAGTGATGTCTTACCAAAGTGAAAAAAATAAACAGATTCTGTTATGGACTTGGCACTATCTTTTGGAGAGATGGCACACTTTTTCAATTGCGATTTTATGAGTTGAGTTTTTTAGAAACTAAAATAACAATTAAAATAATTACATTAGTGCCTACATAGACATGTTTGTGTTGTTTGATATTCTTGAAATATTTTAAGTCCTTTGCATAATCATATTAAGTAACATGAACACAAAACTCCATAGCTAAAGGCCAGTGTGATCCCACGAGAGACCAGCATTAGCAAACAAATTAATTCCTGAGTAAACCAGAGAGAAAGGAGTTAAGGCTTTGATCTAAGACTTACTATTTCCAAACCATCTTCTAGTTAAATTACAGAGATATCTCCTGAAGTGAATCATTGGAAACCAGGGCATACATGGCACCCCCTTCATTCCCTCTATGACCCCATCAAAGGAGGCAGGTTGTGTGAGTGTGGTGAGACTCAACGCTTCATTTTGGAACACTTTGCCAATTTCCCCCACTTCACGACCTTGGGTAAATGACTTCAGCACTTTTGAGCAGGGTGCTGCCTTTCCTACACTATAAAAATGACTGTTATGTCTATCGATCACGCAGAGGTGCCACGAGGCTTAATTTATTAGTTAATGTTTGTGTTACACTCTGCAGCTCTTACATGGAAGGTGTTATAGAAATGCAAAGCAGCAATATATTACCTAAACATGTGCCTCCTCAAATAGGTCTCCAGAAAGTTTTCATTGCCTCAGCACAAATGATTTCCTTCAAAATGGATAATTTTGTCCAGGTCTTTCTTGGCCCATAAATTGATTCTCCCTCCTTTCACAGCATAGAGTCTCTGTGCAGAGCACACTTTCCATCTTGTCCCTGAAATGTTCACCGTGGATGCTCTCCCTTGTGTGTGCATCGCAATTACTGACAGTCTCCTTTTCCTCATCACGTTCGCCCTCTTCATTCTTTACTCCAAAAAGCTATTATAATTTAACTCTTCTTTACATGCTTAGTTTCATACATGGACATGTTATGTCTCACCCAAGAGCATGATGTTTTAAAATTAGACACTAAAAACAAAAGAAATCACTTAAGAATTTTCTGGAAAATAAAATAAGACAATTCAAAATAGAAGGTTCAAGTCTGAACATGTTTTGATGAGATGAAATTAACTGCTAAATTGCTAAAGATTGTATTGGAGATTATTTCTGGTAATGTTAATCTTGTCCATAATTTTGTTAAAAGTAGGTTCTTTATTAAAGAACTCTATAGCAAATGGGTATTTATTTATATAGAAATTCCAGAGTTCCAATATTTATTTGCCTGGGATTTGGATAACTTCTTTTCCAAACACGATTAGAGAGAGAAAATAATAAATTATACCAACATATTGTATTCAAAGGCTTTCTTCTTTCCACATTTTTACTTTCACTTCAGTTTTGAGTTTTATTTTTATTTGCATATTATTCTTCAACCCTACTGTTTGTGGTTATGCGGTTATCTTAAAATGTACCTGGGATTTGACTGATTGATTGAAAGACAGGGTCTCACTCTGTTGCCCAGGCTGGAGTGCAGTGGCATCAACATGGTTCGCTTGCAGCCTCAACCTCCTGGGCTCAAGCAATCCTTCCTCCTTGGCCTCCCAAAGTTTTGGTATTATAGGTGTAAGCCACTGCACCCAGCCCTGGGATTTGTCTTAATCAGGTATGGTTGTAATTGCTCAGGCAGGTTCTTCTTGCCCACTGCTCAGAAAAGCCAATGCACTGAGCACAGCAAGAGTGTTCACAGCAAGGAAAGATTTAATTATTGCAGGCCAGCCAAATGGCATGATGGGAAATAATTCTCAAATCTGCCTCCCTGAGAATTTGGGGACTAGGGTTTTTCAAGGCTAGTTTAGCAAGCAGGGGCTGGGGAATGAGGAACATTTGTTGGCTGGGTGGGAGATGAAATCACAGGGGGTCGACACTGTCTTGTGCTGAGTTAGTTCTTGGGTGTGGGTTACTGGTCCAGGTGGTGCCAGTTGGTTCATACAGAATTCAAGATCTCAAACATATCTCAAACACCAGTCTTTGGTTTTACAATAGCAATGTTCTCCATAGGGGCAATTGGTGAAGTTATCAATTCTGTGGCTACATGACTCTTGAGTAGTAAGTAGTTTTTAAAAAGCAAGTTATAAAACAATGACTGGTTAGGGTTTACATCTACATCTTTGCAGAATTCAGGCTCCTATCATGATTGTAACCTTGTGGACTTTCATTAGTTTTAAAAAGGTGATTTTGGTCCCCAAGTAAGGTGGGGCTTAGTTTCAGGAAGGAACTGCTATCATCTTTGTCTTACAGTTAAACTATAAACAAAATCCCTCCCATAGTTAGCTTAGAATAAGTAAAGGCAGTTAGCTTGTGAAGTTAGAAGCAAGATGAAGTCAGTTATGTTAGATTTCTCTCACTGCCATAATTTTGCAGACAGTTTCATGACAGACACAGAGACAACTCTCTTTGAAAGAAGAGTTTATTACTTACAGGTTCCAAGAGGAGGGGCGTGCCATATTATGTCAGGCCTCAGGGGAAGTACCCAGGTCAGTTAGTAGGCAGAAGCAATGAGGGAAAAGCCTGGTCCAGAGCCTTACTGTGGTTTCCATGCGAGAGAAAAGGTGAGGCAGGGAAGGCAAGTTTGAGCAAGCTTAGAATTGGATAGTTTGAATAATGTGGGCAGGCTCTGGCCATAGGGGTGGTCTCTAGTTGTCTGATGCCCGGCCTTGGGGTGATTTAGGCAGTGGAAATACTGGCTTGGTGTATTAGAGCAAGATAAAAGTGGTGGTTGGGGATATGGGCTTTGGATTGGTGGGTTGTATACAAAAGGTGTGCTCACAGGCAAGTTGTCTGCTATCTCTATGAATTAGCTAACCCCTGGAGGGACAGTCCCTCCCCAGGTCCACACAGCCCCCACAGTGTCAAAGCATCATAAAATACGAAAAGAAAGAAACATGATTAATACAGGGGGACCTTCTCTGAAACTTCCAAGCAAATCTTTAAAATAAGTTTGGCTATATAATTCTCTATTTAGTGATAAAACATACGCTTTATAAGGAAAAAAATTGTGAAAAGAATCATGAAAATTGCTACCATTGATGAATACTTACTACACCTAGCAATTGATGAAACACTATATATATGACCTCAATTGAAGTATTAAACTACAAAGGAAAGCTAAATGAAAAAGAAAAGCTTAAATTACCTCCTGCCCTTATTTATTTATTTGTTTGCAAGAGGCAGATCCAGGCGCCTTGGAAAGAGGTTAAATCAGCATTTTCTTCTTTCTAGACAGAGCTGAGTCAGGCTCCCAGCACTCACGTGGTGTTGTGAGGCTGCTCAGTTAGGAGCATAACCTGCCACATTGGGCAGTTAATTGGCCAATTTGAATGGGTTCTGGCATTGTTTGGCAGCTCAGCTCTGACAGTGACTCTAACTGAAATCCTCTCCATATATATCCTCAGTTTGTGGGTAAGGGTTCTTAAACTGGCACTATGCAGGCAGTTACTACCTGGCATATGTACCACCACATCCCAAACCATATCCATGACAGGTACCATTTTGTCTGAGCAACCTCAGAAACTCTCAACAGAGTGTTCTAGGAAATTCACACCCAATTTTCATAGGTTGGCATAATAGATGAAACATTTATTTGCCATCTGATGTGGTTTTGCTGTCTCCCCACCCAAATCTCATCTTGAATTGTAGCTCCCATAATTCTCAAGTCGTGGGAGGGACCTGGTGGGAGGTAATTGAATCACATTGACAGATCTTTCCCATGCTGTTCTCGTGATAGTGAATAAGTCTCACGAGATCTGATGGTTTTGTAAAGGGGAGTTCCCCTGCACCTGCTCTCCTGTCTGCTGCAATGTAAGATGTGCCCTTGCTCCTCCTTTGCCTTCCACCATGATTGTGAGGCTTTCCCTGCCATGTGGAACTGTGAGTCTATTAAACCTCTTTTTTCTTTATAAATTAGTCTCAGGTATGTCTTAGCAGCCTGAGAATGAACTAATACACCATCTCCATACAGAAGAATGAAGATTCTATCTCTATACATAATTACAACTACTTTTTAGAGTGTTGCTGATCAAAAGATAATCAGTTATTGTTCATTGACTAAAGAAAATCAGACATAATTTGATGTTTGTATGTTTATAATGGGTATTTATCTCATGAAATGGGACAAATATGAAATGAGACATCCAAAAATGAAATGTCTGATGAAATGTACACTCCTGCTGATGAACTCAGGCCTTTTCCCAGTTAGCTTCAGATGGGCATCTATTGCTTTGGACTGTGCAATATCATCCCCTAGTGCCACTTTCCTCTGATACCAGGACCACTCATTCTCATGGGGACAAAATTCCATAGCTGTGGTGTGGTTTGATTGGAACTGCTATTGCCAACCTTGCCTCCCTCCAACCTCCCCACCCTCCCCCCAACCCCAAGCTGTACAGGGGTAGGCACCTGGTCCAGCTACATAACAATATCCCTTCATCCATAGTGACTGCTTGTAGGCTGAGCCAGTCGCAGCTCGTCCTGGAACTCCTCTGCTGGAGCATCAGGGGAGACCATTTCTGCGGGAGATGCTAGGCTAGGAGGGTGACATGGTTTGGCTCTGTGTCCCCACTCAAATCTCATGTTGAATTGTAATCTCTAATGTTGGAGGTGGGGCCTGGTGGGAGGTGATTGGATCATGAGGGTGGTTTCTGATGGTTTAGCACCATCCCCCTAGTGCTGTCCCGTGACAGAGTTCTCCTGAGATCTGGTTGTTTGAAAGTGGGTAGCAACTCCCCCTTCGCCTTCCTCCTGCTCTGGCCATGTGAAGACCATGCCTGCTTTCCCTTCCCCTTCTGCCATGATTGTGAGTTTCCTGAGGCCTCCCCATAAGCAGAAGCCTGTACAGCCTGCAGAACCGTGAGCTAATTAAACCTCTTCTCTTTAAAAATTACCCAATCTCAGGTATGTCTTTATAGCAGTGTAAGACCAACTAATACATAGGTATTAGTTGGGTATAAGCAAGGGGCTGGTGGTGGCCACCTTTCCTGTCATGTGAAAGATTGCGGGTATAATTATGTGAGCATGGTCAAGAGACACAGGGAGATAGACAGCGACAGTGATAGGGACAGAGCCTGAGCCCTTGGATTCAGCTGTTCCTGAAATCAAAGGCACACTAAACTTCCCAGACCCAAGAGGCAATAAGTTCCTTTTGTGTCTGTCCCATTAGGTTACTTCAGAAATTGGATTTCTGAATTTGCAGCTGGCAGAGTTCTAATTAATACAAAGACATGCTAAAGATACAAAGGGATTTTTTTTACTGTCTTTATAGTGCTATTTTGTGGTGTTCTGACTGTTGCACAGGTGCTTGTTATTGAAGAGATACATGCTCTATATAAAAGATAACATTTACTGAGTGCTTACTACTGCTAGGCATTATTCTAAGTACTTTCCAAACAATGAATAAATTAATTCTCATAAAATCATTTGCAGTGGGTATTACTAGCACTGTTTGTATAACAGATGCAGAAGCTGGGACAGTAAAACAGTAAAGAATCTTGTCCAAGGTCACAAAGCCAGCAAGTAGCAGAGCTGGGATTTGAACCTAGGCAGACTGGCTTGAGTCTGTGCTCTTAACCACTGTGCTGATACTTACAACTTGCTTTTGTCCTAGTTTTATATTTCATAATTACATCTATTAACAAAAGAGAACAAGGCACCGTATCCCTTCTCCTTTCCATGCCTTGAATGCTGGCCTCTAGCTGCTGTTCTTCCAAGGTGAGAAAGAGGCCTAGTTATACTTTATAGAGAATTTGAGAATCATGGTCCTTTAGACTTGGGAGAATTTTGGAAGAAACACTGTCCATAAGCCTCATCTACATTGGCACAATACTCCTCCCTGAAAATGCTCCTCTTTTCATAAGTCTATTGAACGATGTTTTCAACCAGTGATAAACTAACCCCAAAATATATAGGTGAACTGCAGTATATAACAATAAATATATCTGAGAAAGTCAAATGTTGTGAGATGAGAAAGGGCATTCCTGCTGCTCAGGGATTAGAGTTGAAAGCAGGAAAATCTGCTGTGCTTAACTGGATAAAGTCACAGCATTTACATTTCTCGTTGATAGCTACTGAAGATTCTCCTTGAAGCTCAAGTTCTCGCTGCCCTCTGTCCCAGTCCCCTGTAGAATTGTCAAATCCCGCTTTTGCACTTAGTTACTTGATTACCTGCTGAAATCCTGAAATTGCCACAGCTGTTGCCATTTTAGCTCCTTGAATTTATGAGCACCAGTGCATCTCCCTCGCATCCGCTTTGGCTGTTGCTTTTGAAAGGAGTGATCACACGAGGAGGGGTAGAGGAAGAGGCCCAGATAGTTCTGTGGCACTGAAGGCAGCTAAGAAAAGAAGCAACTCTTGACTTTACGATTAGAATAGTAGCAACTGAGAACATTAAATGTGTTTATCTTTCTTCTGAGGAATGCCAAGTATTTTTAAAAAGAGAACCCTGACTCATCGTGCAGAAGCACAAGGACACACACTAAAAATAGTGGTGTGGTTTCTAACATCGAGATGCTCCGCAGCAGGTGACGAGAGGTTTGCTTCTTAAATAGACAGGTAACCTGCGGAGAGCATATGATGATCTTCTCTGTAAAGGACTCTGTCAACTCTGTGGGAGCTTCCTTTCAGATGACTGATGGGTAACAGCAGGGTAGAGGTCGGGAAGGGGAGGCCAATGGATATGGAGGTGGTACTGTTTCCATAAGCATCTCTCTTCTTTCCTTAATGGAATCCACATGCACTCTGGTTTCTGCAACATCCTAGATTAAAGTGGCTTTAAACCAAGGAGTGAGCCAGTCATCTACCCTTTACACATCCTCAGTTCTATGTGGGCTTTGGTCTGGGATCAACTATTCTCCATGATTGATCTGTGCCCTGCCATGGCCTCAGAGAAAGGCTAATTCCTGCATGTTCACTAAGGACAGTAAGATGCTTCTGGAGTGTCAGATATTTGGGACCTTGATATTCCCCAGAGTCGAGTCCACTGGCCCTTTATGCACATGTGACCAGCACTGACCGAAGCTTCTCAGAGTGAAACTTAGCATCTTTCTGGGTACCCGCACTGCCAAAGCCCAGACCATCTCTTTGTTTCCACACACAACGGCGTCTTCAGAAAGCAGGGAGAGGATGTACCTCCCTGCCAAAATCAATCCCGGTCAACTCCAAGTGAGTCTATAAGCCTTACTAAAATAAAGCTGATTTAACAAATAATGGCTTAACACTTGGAATCACTAAATGCTATGCTTTAATGTGTTTGTAAGAAAATCTCACCATTTGATATTAAAACGAGGAACAAAATGAATTTTGACACGCATTTATCAAATCTTGAGGAACATTAACTTTCTGAGAAGAGAAGACCTTTTTAGAGCCCCCAAATGGAAACTGGATAAAGTCCTTTAGACTTACGAAAAGCTACGTGCTTGAACACAGCTCCTGCCCTGTGGTTTCAAATACAGGCTTAGGACTTCTGCCTCTGAATAGGATGTCAGGCAGCAGACTGATGCTCTCACCAAAAATAACTAGAAAGGCCACATAAAATAAAATTAAATTTAAAACTCTGTTAAAAGACATAAGAGAACTGCTGATGCATAGGTGACTATCAAGGCCACAGTTTGAAGAGGACAGAATCACAGAAGGGTGAGCTGTTGATCTGCAACTTCTTTTATTCCAGGACATCTGCGGAGTCTAGATGTAGAGTAAGAATCCGCTACTGGAGCAGAGAAATCATCAGAGTTCTAGACAGCCTTGGAGGGTTCAAAAGACAAAGCTAAAAATTTAAGAGGCCAAGATCCTTGTGAGGGGCAGAAAACTGACCCTGGTTTTCTCTTCAAGAGGTTAAGAGAGCAAAAGGCTAAAAGATTAACAGAGCAAAAGGCTAAATGGAAAGACTAAGAGAGTGAAGTTTTTGGCAGGGTTGCCGTGCTTAGGGAACAAGAATTATGGTTCAGGACCCACAAGGGGAAGGGCCCTGGGGAATAAACCAGGGTCTTGGCTGAGGCCTTAGGAGCCTAGACTTCACTCAGCTCCGTGAAAGTTGATTATCCCCTTCTCAGCTTGCCTAGCAAACGAAGGTGTGACTCCCCTTTGGTGAAGAATAACACCTGGAGCTTCCACACTTTTCCTTTTAACGGATAACGCACAGCATTCAATCAAAACTTTTGGGGGACCCCAGCAGCATGCCTGGTAATGGCTGTGATGACAGTTTTCTAGTATTTAATTTGACATTAAGTGCACATCTAATTCACAGAACTTGGACTTCCTGGAAGCACGGTTACCACAGGCAGGCTGGGAAACAGTGCCAAGGTGTGCGAGTCTGTGTCGGTGTGTATGACACTGGCTTTCATGCAGGAGCTGCTCATTAAATCAACATGGCCACAATTCACAGGGATAAGCAGCAAGCCTATCATTTGTCAAAGATAATTCTCATTCAGTTTCATACCAAGGAGTGAGAAAGATTTTTTTTTTAACTGTGAAAACCCCACAAAAACAAAAAGAACAACAAAAAAGAACAAAGAAGCCTTCTCTCATCCTCCAAATACAAGTCAGTATTCCTTCTGTGTACTCTCGCAGCATGGCATTTCATTTTACTTATCTGCATTCTTCCCAAACTGCAAATTTAATCTAGGGCCGCGAACTATATCTACCTTAGTCACACAAGTCTCCTCCAGTGGCTGGTGCAGTGCCTGGAGCACAATGGGGGCTTAATGAAGTTTTTTTAAATAGAATTAATGAAGGAAATAAATAAAAGCAAACCGAATGTCAAACTTACTTTGGGAAAACAGTCACAATACAGTTGTGATCGGCAGTTGTGTGCACAAAAGCCCAATGTGAACTACAGCAGAAAGTCTCTTATCTGATGTAGTTAGAAAGGTAGTTATTCAGGCCAGGAACAGTGGCTCACACCTATCATCCCAGCAGTTTGGGAGGCTGAGGTGAGGGTCCCTTGGGACCAGCAGTTCCAGACCAGCCTGGGCAACATAGTGAGACCCCATCTCTTAAAAAAAAAAAAAAAGTCAGCTGGGTATGGTGGTGTACACTCATAGACCTAAGTACTCAGGAGACTGAGCTGGGAGGATCATGTAAGCTCAGGAGTTTGAGGCTGCAGTGAGCTATGATCATGCCACTGTACTGTAGCCTGGGTAACAGAGGGAGACCATGTCTCAGAAAACAAAACCCAAAAAAAGGAAAGAAAGGTAGTTATTCAGTTCATTGAAGGTAATTTATAGCTGGGAACTTACAAAAAAAATACATACTTATTTTGCATTTTACCCTTCACACCTCATTTTAACCTAAACACAAATGCACATTTGTATACTAATATCTTGACAGTGTGCCAAAGCCTTTTGAGTATAAGTCTGTTTACAAAAGAGCCAACTGATCCTTCTTAATGATCTTTCTTGAATGAACCACATTCACAATGAATCATTTCCGATTTAAGCTTTTAAAAAGTGGAGTGAGAACCAAAAGGCACTAGGGAAAATCTGAGCAAAAACTTCACAAAGCCCATACACTTCCCAGTATTTTCCAGTTTTTTTTCTCATACTTGAAACCTTCTTTTTTTTTTAAAGCAACTTGCTTAAAGTCCTCTCAAAGTATTCAGCTTAATTTTCAAACGCAAAACAATTCTTTGATACTCATATATTTATGAGATTATGTGACATTTAAGTACCTAATATTAACAGTATGACTGATATAATAAGCTTGGGAACAACTATAACTGAATCCCCGTAAGCATACAACTCAACTTGCAGGTGCAGAAGTATGTGGGTTAGGAGAGGGTAGCGAATTACTAGGTGGGAGCATGGGCATGCCATGGGCATTCATTAGTATGTTTCATAGAGGAGTGGTCAATCCTGTAATAAGGCAAAGTAGAAGTCATATAAGAGAGCTTATAGAGAAAGTGTTATTCAGGACAAGGAGCAGCTTCCATTAGCAAAGAGTAAGTATTCCAGAGTATTTAAATATATGATAGTTTAACTATTAATTAAGTTAAACTGCCTTAAGGTATTAACATTTTATAGTAAAGAATGGATAATAACATAATACATACATCACCATTACATGCACAAATATAGTAATATATTTAGTCAAATATTTAATTCCTTTTAAATTAATATATTTAACATAAATTATATTTATATCATATTCAAAAGTCTTTTGAAATATTTTAAGTTTTCCTTTGCTATCTGCTATCAGTTTAGGATGAAAAAGCGTGTTTGATAGATAGCTAATCCTGTTTGAATTATCAGAAGCTCCAAATTAATGGATTATAAATTGCATGTGTAATAGATGGTACAGCAGGCCACTTTTAGACAGCAGGCTCCTGAAGAATAGACGTAGCACTCAATGAATATGCTGTACACAAGACTCTACCAACATTAGTTCTCCCTAAATCTTGTTTTTTCTTTTCTTTCTAAAAATTCAGACCTGTAATAAGAAGGCAGCTCAGGTCTATCCACCTACACTTATATGCTGTGCCAAGATATCATACTATAGATATTTTTGCACTTCCTCTATTAGGTGTTTTTTGCCCGACATGGATATTAATGAGAATGGATATACTTGTTAGGTATTGCAAATAATTCAACTTTGAAAACATTTTCTATTACTTCTCTTTCAAGCTTCTTGCTTGGACTAAAGAGTATTAAGATTGCAAGTGAGCTACAAATCATTTTCTCCAACAAACACACAAACTTGTTCAAAAACAGATGAGACTGATATAAGATTATAATTATTTCCTCTAACACTAGACATTTTTTTTCTCATTACACAATTTTGCCAATTTAAGCTTACAAAGCTTAAATATTGCTGCAATATTGCTTCTCTCTACTTGTGTGTTAAGAATCCATGAGATTTTATTTGATTTTTTTCAAAAGTGTTGTGCACATATATAACGATTTGCAAACCATTGATTTGGTCCAATTTTATCATCCCCCAGAATAAATAACAGACAGGGATTAAGTAACTTGCAAAAGATCACACAATTAATTAGAGGCCACACAATTAACAGAAACTGACACTTATGTCAATGATCTTCCCATTGATCACACTGGCTTTGTGTTTTCTAATTTCAGCCATGTTGATTCAGACTAACCTAGTCATTGAAATCTTCATTTTCTGAAACAGTTTTCATCCTAAAGACTCATGAATGTTAAGTAGAGAATCAAATCCATAAAAAGATCAAACTACCTTCAATTGGTTCAGATAAATGAGGAGTTTTCATCTAATGGAAATGTTGATGGAAGGCAGGAACTTGAAATTTGGCTAGTTTATTGGGCTTCATAGCATAAATTATGGCAATTTAAATGAGTTTTTATTCTTACCCTATACAAGAAACTAACAAAAAAACCGGTAAAACTTTTGGATGCTTTCCATCAGCAGACTGGGATAATAATCCAGTTTGGCATCCATCCAATACAATAGGTGAATCATTCCAAATGAATAAACTAATTCTAATAACAGAATAGGGCTTCGATATTATGAAAATAAATATATTTAAAATTGAGAAACATCTACCAACTGAAAGGGTGGTGCATTAATTGTCAATAGTCTTATACTGCGTTTTCAAATATGTAGTCACAAGTATATTTGCTATGTCTTTCTTTTCCTAAAATAAAGTTATTCCATGGTGATCAGTAATATCATATTAAACTGTTTTAAGTCATAGAGGCTGTGATACAGTTTTGCATAAGCAGTAACAGTATTTTTCTTTAAAGATAAGGGTTTAGAACCTCATGAATAGCAACAACATTGGGTTCATGCTTATCTGTTTTCATTTAAAATAAATTTTGAGAATGTATGGCAATAGTTAAATTCTATCAATTTTAGCATTCACCAAGAATTCAAAATACCTTCTATGGGGAGAAAAAAGAAAGTCTGTGGTTAAATGAATTTGAGGTATAGTAGATTATTTCTCAGTTACAACACTACATGACCTTTTTTGCAGATACTTTCTGGGACTCAAAATTTTAAAGAAAACACTTAGGGCAATGTTACTGCAAGGGAATAATATAAGCAACTATCATTTAGTGAGCACTCACTATATACTATAATGCCTGTATTATGTTGATTTGACCACATCTCTAAGGGGTAGAAACACTATCATCACCTCTATTTTACAGATAAGGAAATACTTGAACTCAATGAATCCAAACAGCAGAACATTTCCAGAATGTATATAGAAATCAAACCCTGAAATTAAAAAAAAGTCCCTTTGCCAGTTTTATTATAAATACATCACTAGACGATAGGAACCCAAAGCCTATGAAATATGCTCTGATGATACCCAGTTTGCTTACCCACAGCAAGTTTCTGTCAGGTTAATGACAATTGTGAGAATTCAGCAAGCTTCCCACACTATGTACAAAAAAATCTCATCCTTAACATTGAACTCTTTCAAACCAGTTTGAAAACTTCTGGAGGTTGTTTTTCTGCAGAGTGGAAACGGTGAAAGGCATGAACTAAAAACCAACGGCAAAGGATGGGGAATGCAAGTTTAGAAAAGAGGCAAAGGAGTTAAGAGAGTCAGATCCATTCACCGAAGAGAAAAGAGCAGCTAGACTCACGGGGCAGGAAGGGCCCTTGTTTGGCTAGGCCATCCATTCCCATCTCCATGTGGGGCCACATGCCTCAAGTTCCCAATGGCACATGCCCATTGGATGTGCCAAAACCAATGAGCACAATGGGAATTTAGTAACTTGCACAGCAGAGGCATACAGTCAATACAATTATGTAGCTGAAGAAGAATTTATCAAAGTATAGAACGTGGATCACCTGTAATATCATCTAGGTTGTCTGTCCAAAGTGAAAATTCATGGAGAGAAACCTAGAAAACTACATCAGCCTCTGTAGACACAGTTAAGGAATCTGCATTTTAAGGAAACCTCAGGAAATTCTGACGTAAGCTCAAGTTCAAACCTGAAATTAGGCAAGAAAGAATTCATTATACTTCTTTTAACTCACAAGAATAACCTTGATATTCTTCAACTAGAACCTGTTTAGAAGACAAAAGAAGGAAGTGATGCTTAAGAACGGTCCATTTGGGCACTCCAATGCATGTCCCATAATTAGCAGTGGGTGTTCTGGGTGGCACAACAGCTTGAAAACAGTTTGTTCAGGCTTGCAGCTCCGCAGCCATAAGAAGCATGGCCTCATTTTGCAAGCCTCAGACACATTCCTGCTACTGACATCCAATTTAAAATTCTTACTTTTAAGTTTAGAAAGATAGACAGTCATGCACCACATAACAATGCCTCAGTCAATAATGGACTGCATCTATGACGGTGGGCCCATAAGATCCTGATGGAGCTGAAGAACTCCTATTGCCTAGAAATGTGATAGCCATTGTAACGTCTTAGCACGGTACATTACTCACGTATTTGTGGTGATGCTAGTGTACACAAGCCCACTGCACTGTGATATAAAAGTATAGCACATGCAATTAGTACAGTACATATTTGATAATAAGCAACTATGTTATTGTACTTTTCATAGTTATTTTAGAATATACTCCTACTGTATAACACGTTAGCTGTAAAACACCCTGAGGCAGGTCCTTCAGGAGGGATTCCAGAAGAAAGCATTGTTATCGCAGGAGATGACAGCTCCACACGTTACTGCCCCTGAAGACCTTTCAGTGGGACAAGATGTGGAGGTGGAAGACAGTGATATTGATGATCCTGACCCTGTGTAGGCCTAGGCTAATGCATGTATTTGCATCTCAGATTTTAATAAAAAAGTTTAAAAACAAAATTTTAAATATAAAAAAGTTGAGAGAATAAGAATATAGAGAAAGAAAATGTATTTTTGTAAGCTGTACAATGTGTTTGTGTTTTAAGGAAAGTGTTATTACAGGAGTCAAAAGTTAAAAATGAAGGTTTAGAAGGTAAAATAGTTACAGTATGCTAAGGTTACTTGGCTTATGTTTTTTTCTATAAATTTAGTGTAGTCTAAGTGCACAGTGTTTCTAGTGTGTAGTGTAATGTCCTAGGTTTTCATATTCGGTCTTCACTCACTCACTCACTCCCGCCAGAGCAAAATTCTAATCCTGCAAGCTCCATTCTTGGTAAATGTCCTATACAGGTGTGCCATTTTAAATCTTTTATACTGTGTGCGTTTTTTTTTTTTTTTTTTTTTTTTTTTTTTTTTTTT
>NW_016805334.1:2364022-2388212 GCF_001698545.2 Rhinopithecus bieti
TTTTTTTTTTTTTTTTTTTTTGGAGATGAATCTCGCTCTGTCACCAGGCTGGAATACAGTGGCGCAATCCTGGCTCACTGCAACATCCTCCTCCCGGGTTCAAGTGATTTTCTTGCCTCAGCCTCCGGAGAAGCTGGAACTTTTAATTCTACAAGTCAGGTTACATTCCCCTGGAAGTTAAATTTATTTGACAGTGATGTAATGTCACAAGAAATAGTAATACAGGCACCAAGGAAATTTCTTTAATTAAAAAATGTAGGGGATTTTCAGAATCCAGGTTTAAATATGTATTGCGCAGAATATAAAACAATTAATAAACTCAACAGTTTGAGATTACCTTGGAAGTTAGAGAAGTGAAAAAAATCAATTCTACTTATAACAACTTTCTACTAAATGTCCTGATGAACTCAGTGACAACCACAGAATCTGAAGACAATGGCTCACAAACAGACTGATATCCATTTAATAGTTTTTGAAGATTTTTTTCCTGTAAAATGGCTTGTATTTCCACAGGTACAATAGTGAAGAAATAAGCTTTTCAATTTGACATGAAATATAAAACAACAATTTTACAAATATATTCATAAAATTTAACTGCTCATAACACAATACATGGTAAATGTGACCATCCCCTTAACTTCTAGACTATTTAATACAGAGAAGCAATCTGTCATCTCAGCTAAAAGGAACATCTTTCATTGAGTTTATTTTTATTTGTTTAGAAACATGTTTAGAAACTGTCAAGTAAAACTGGAAAATACTTATATTCCTTATCTTCCTCTAGGGATTCTTCATGAAGGCAAAACTTATTTGAAAGGATGTAAGTTTTACTAAAAGAAAATACTGAACCTTTTTTTGCATTACTGCTTCAGTGATGCTTAGATTCTTTTAAAAAGGTGCTGAAGTTGTCTCATTGGCCGCACAGGAGGAGGAGCATCATACCCTAAGCCGCAAAGATGGACAGTAAAGGGATGGAGCTGGATTTGGCTTAAAATCAAAGTCCTGTGGTTTGTCTATCAGAAATTCTACTGTTATGAGGCAAGGCTGCAAGAAGATAGTTTTTACCCAGCATTAACAATGGTGTAATCACACACCCTTTCAAGCACATCCAAAGAATAGAATGACTTTAAAAAAGAAAAGAAGTGGAACAAAACCATAGAACTGCAGGTAACGATTCCATAACCTATATTACACTTCAATTAAGCAGAAAACTCTCGTAAGTGCCCACACAATACGGAGCTCCCAAATAACAGAGGTTTGAGTTTTTCCATGAAAAAAAAAAAAAGACATTGAAGCTTTATGAAGAAAACAGTTCTCCTCAACTTTCCCAATACAGTATATGTATTAACTTAAAATAATTGCCCTATTGGTACTGGAAAATAAATTCTACTACAATCATGTTTATGCCAGTTTCTGGCATATTTCTGCATCCAGATTCATTAGTCTCCTTAATGGAGCCCATCATTTTTCCAATGGCTTTCTCCTTTCTTTAAACCCTAACCCTGAAATTCTATAACCAGTTACATCACGTGGCTTCCCTGAGGCACAAAGGTACCAAAGTCTATAATTAACTATCGAGGAATGATAAATATGCTCTCTATTTATATTAACAGATTTTAATTCTTTTGGGCCACAGTTGGGGGAAAAAAATCCAGAAACCTTAATACTTACTCTGCAGGGTGAACTGTAGCCCTTTTTGCTAAAAGCTGAACCAAATAAGGGAAATGTTGAGAGTTGCAGCATGCATGACCCGGCAGCACCGATTATTAATAAAAAATTCCGGACTAGAAAAATACTCAGAGTTGTACTCCATCCACTCTGAATCGTTTTTTTTTTTTTTGTAGTAAACGACATAAACAACTGAAAAATATTTCTATGGGAATACATCACTGGGGCTTTTACTTCTGGAAAGTTACTTGCAAAAGGCATTAGAGTCAGGCCAAAACAACTAATTGGTCTGCAATTTCCTTGTGTATGCATATGAGGGAGTGGGGCTAGTCCTTTAAAGTGATGGCAAGCAAGACATAAAAAAAGAAGTGACCTTGGAGAAATTACTTTTCTGAACTGTATTTCTCTACCTTGGTGAGCTACAGAGTTCTTTATTCTCACAAACTAACAACTGTGAAAAAAGAATCTCCTTAGTCAAAATTATAAAGGGATCTTCCTACAAGTGGCCAAGAACAGCCTGGTGTCCTTTTTGCTAACTTGCCACCTCTCTGCAGTTCCTTAGGCAGGGTGGGCAGGACCTCACTTTGGAAGCCAAAGGAAAAGATGTGGAGCCCATGGAGGGCGGTTCAGTTACCCCATCCAAGAGCTTGGAAATTATTACCCAAATTTCAACTTACATTTAAGCTGAATTTACTAAAAGTCAGAAACTTTTAGTTAGACATATGCCCAAATATGGGATGTGTCCAACTTGGGGGATATGTCATGTTGCAGGATGACTAGACTCATAAACAGGACTTGAAATGGAAAATTATGATATACCTAACTCTCTGGAAAAATATCTTTTTTCTTGGTAGGTAAAATCTGGCCTTTCTGGATGCAAGACCATTTAGCTAACAAGATGGTTTTAGGGCATCAAGAATCCTTCAACCACTTTCTAGGCGTACAGCAAGAAAAGAGAAAGAGTGCCTCCTTTATCATTCTTTGGGGCCCAAAGAATTATAGGCTGAAAAGACAAACTCTATCAGCGAAAGCTAATCATCAGAGGCTCTGGCTAAATCAAAAGGCATTAAATATATTATTCTAGGCAAGTCCATCTTTTTCTTTCATTTTCTGTCTGCAGGTAGAGTAAGCTATACAGAATAGAGCAAGCTATCCATAAGAGGACTGTTGTCAGATTTTCACATCATTTAAAATTTATCCAAAAAAACCAAAACCAAAAATGTCTCATCCTGAACAATGATCTCCATTGAAAAATAAAGCTATATTAAAACTGAGAGGCTGAACTTTAAACATATTAAGTCAAATTAAGCAGCAGCAATCAAGAGTAATATATCATATCACTTTAAGGAAAAGGGTACTCAAATAGGTTAGAATGGCTGAAAATAGGCAAAATATTTGCCAGTAGGCAAAATACGAAAAAACCAATTCAAGTATGGATATAGTACATTAGAATCATATAAATTATGTATATGTACAAAGGTTAAAAAAAAGTCACCCAAATCTGCAACGGTCAAATTAAGAGAACATCAGTTTAAATAAATACTTACTCCACGTGGCAGGGTTTTATTTTATCTCAGCCAGCTTCTACTAGTCTCATGTCCTAAAGGATCTTTGCCTTCTGGGAGCAGTGATACGACTGGTGCCAAGCATCCAAGAATTATTAACCAAAATGAAATGAAAGTAACAGGAATGGTGGAGCTCATATGAAATTCTGATTTAATTAATCCTCAGCAAACACCCATTTGTTCTCTCAAAATCAGGAATTTTGAATTATCTCTGCAGACATACCACTTGGTGTTGTGTATATCTAATGATCCCACTTAAATTTAGTTTGATTTGCAAACATTTTCAAAACTTACTGCGCTCCTTAAGCTGCAAGGGAAGGTGACAGCAAAAAGGGAGTGCACAAAAATGCCTGTATCATTGTGATTGGTTTGCTTTCAGACTCACAGAATTTGGCTTTCTTAACAAAGGGAAAAAAAAAACACAAAAAAAAACCCCACAAACTTTATGAAACCCCAAGTGGTTTTAAAAAGTAAAAGCTTATTTTTAATCATTCTTAAATCTTAATTCAGTCAGCAAACAAACATGGTAGTATAGTACCCAGACCATGTCTACTACTGTAATTATCCTCAGTTAGTGAGTTTTTAAGAGCTGATGTATTTTAATCAACCAAACAGTTCTAGCCGTGCAAGATGAGTATCAGGGGCAAATCATATTAGGCAGAAATAACAAAAGACAGGCTAAAAAGTTATGGGAAATTGTCTGTGAAGTGCCATGTATTTGATGAATGAGTATCTGAAGTAAATTCCATTGAAGTTAAAAAAAAAAAAAGGCCACAAGATATGAATATTCTCTCCCCAACCAGTCAGAAAATAAATCAGAAAGAAGCCCCAGATTTCAAAACCACCTGTGTCTAAGGCCATCTGTCCACCAGTCACACTGTACAGAGCCGCCCCTCTGCTGTCTGGTCAGGTTGGAGCCACGATCAAGTATTTCTAGACACTGTGTGCCCTTCGCATCACACCTACAACCACACTGCACTGAAGGGAACTTCATGAGCCCACACTTTTGAATACATTTCTTCTACATCTGTAAAATATGATTTAAAGTCTTGTTGAAGATTACAAAACAAAACAAAACAAAACTTGGTTAAAACCCAAGGTTAAAAATAGAAGCATGGCATTTTAAATCCAATTATTACAAAGATATTATGGTTTAATCAAGCAGACTTCAATGACGATGCTGCTGTTCTGGGCATGCAACACACCACTGGTCTCTGTTACACTGCTGCCATGCTTCATCACTGTGTCCCCTCTCTTTATTTCCAGCCCCGTCACCCTCCCCTAATAAACAGCATTACAAAAAGGTAAAATCTAGAGTTAGTGGCAAAATATTCACAGTAACCTGTTAATAAAGTCGTAGATGGCTGTCAAGGGTGTCAGTCAATTGGACCTTGGAAAATTAATTTGATGCAGTTTTGCTCCCCAACCAGCTGCGTAGCACAGAAAGGGCAAGCAGCGTGAAATGCATGAGTTCCATGAGGCAATGGGATCTGAGACCAATATTTTGCAGACTTCTCCGAGCACACGTGTCCACAGGGAGTGAAAGCATGAGTTGGCGGTCCTGCGTCTACATAAAATCCTGCCTCACAGCCAAGCCAGAGAGGCACATAGGGGCCCACAGTCCTGCACATGGGACACTCCCTCTCGTTGGCCTCCGTGTCACTCCGATGGCCCCAGTTGTGGTACCCATGCACATGGCCACAACTGAGATATGCCCAGGGCTGCTTCTCCTCCACCACCTCTTTCCTGTTGATGCTGGGGAAGGCCAGGGTGTTGAGCCCCACGGGACACTGCGGCCGGGCGGCGTTAATCTCCTGCCGGAGGGCTTCTATGTGCTTCTGAGTCGGAGTATGAAAAAGCCCATCTGCTGTTCTCCAGAGGAGAGTGGCCCCACACAGGTCAATGAGGGAGCCGTCCTGTAGGACGTTGGTCTCACTTTCCACCTACAACAAGTTTGAGACACATGCCTTTTAAAAGCAAAATCAAGCAAATCACTCCAAGATTCTTTCCGTTCAAAACAAGAAAAAAATCTCTGAAGGTAACACAGGGAGGCAATTTATCCCACAGAAACAGAACTGGGGGAGTAACCTATCCTCCCCAAACCTCAGTTTCCTCATCTGATCACTGGATATAATACATATATGCCTTATATACAAAGCCCTGAGCACAGTATGTATACCTAGTTTTACATGTTCAATTACTATAGTGGTTATTTTAATGAACTTCACAAATCTCCTAAGATTTTCTTTTTAACTCCTTAAGTCAGTAACACAATGACTCACTGATCCCATAGGACGAGAGATGTCCTATCAGTTCATCCAGTGGAGACTCATCTTCATTTCGACCACAGCCAATCTAGAAGACCTTGCTGGGGGCCTGCAGTCACTACAGCAGGGTCCAAAGCACTCCTGGTGACCCTTAGTTTCCTCCACCTTGAATCTATCCTTCATTATTCATTTGTAAGGTTTGAAGCTGAACAGTTCAACATGAGCCTTCATTTTTAGAAGGAAGCCTGTACTATGCACTAAGTGCTTACAAGACTGATGAACAGCTGATAAGCAGCAGCTAGGCATGGTCAGCAAGAATCTGACCACTGCCTCCACATGCCAGACGCATGCTAAGCCTTGGGGCTACCAAAGGCCAATAAAACCTCTTCCCCATCCTGCTCTTCAGTAGTGGAAGGCAGACATGCCCAGAGCTCAGAGTGCATGAAGGCCAGTAAAGCGTTGTGCAAGGCCACAAATCTATAGCAGCCAGGAGTGTGGACTCTGGGTTTGAAAGCTGACTCTCCCACTTACTAGCTGTATGACACTGGGTAGATTACTTAAGCTCCCCGTGCCTCAGTTTCCCCTTGTGTAAACTTTAGAAAAGGTGGTTGTGTTAGATAAGTAAATGCAGAGAGTTCTTAGAGAACACTGTCTGGTACGCAGTAAACACTATGTAAATACCTGCTACTACTACTCTGATGATGACAGATGGTCAGAAATGGTTTCTACAAGGTTTTTCTTTAACAGAGATTTGAGAAAGATGTCAGGCCTCAGTAGGGAGGATAGCAGGAAGGCACAGCAGGGAGAGGGAAGAGAGGCCAAATGGCATATGCATCGAGGGAGCAACAGGGAGTTCGACGAGGCTGTGCAGCCAGGCTGAACAAGGATGGACGCAGTTCAGGGCACTGAGTGGGTGGGCGCGAGACCCAGGCGGGAGGGAGAGGGAGGCTGGCGTCCATGCCCAGAGGGAGTTGGTGGGGGGTTTAGGTAACTACACAAGAACTGGTTTGCCTTTCAAAAAGATCACTTCTAGAACTTTGGAGGGTGGGTTGGAGGGGTAGAAGATGAGTGGTGAAGGAGGCACCTGGTGCTCTCTCTGGGTAGAGAGGATGAGTACACCTCAACAAAGACAGTCTCAGTGGCAAGAGACAGAGGCACAGGGAGTAGAGAGAAAGAAATAGACTCGATGGCACTCAGCTCTTGATCTGAGCAAGAGCCTGTTACGTGCCTGGTTGTCTGGGTAGAGCAGGGCTTTCCACAGACAGAGAAACACAGGAGAAATAGCAGATGAGAGAGCAAATCCTGATTTCACCACTGAGGAGCTCTGTGGTCTTGAGTCAATGACCAACCTCTCTGGGCCTGGCTTCCACATCCATTTAACTGGAATAATGCTAATACATGTCTTATAGGATTGTTGTGAGAACCAAATAAGCTCAACAGCAAAAGCCAGGCCAGTTCAGTTTTGGGTGTGCTGAATGTGAGGAGTGTGCAGAGTATCGGTGGTGGTAATGCATACAAGGCACGTGTGATGCAGTGTGGGAGACAGATCAGGCTCGCAGAAACATATTTGGGATATTACCAGCACCTAGGTGAAGCTGTGGGAATGGATGCCACTGCCCAGGTAGGGTTCCAGAGAGGACTGAGGACAGAGCCAGGGGCTGGGGTGGAGGAAAAGAACCATATAAGGGAAAGAGAGAGGTATGGGAAGCACTAGAAATGTTGTTAATCTTTGGTCCAAAGAACTCTGCGGCTCTCTGCTGCCCTTGGGGTACAGCCCAAGCTTCTTAACACACTTAAAAGGTCACTCCCAATGCAGTCACTCGACTTCTCCTGCTGTAGCTCTTCTCTTCCTAACTGGAAACCAGGACTGCCCTGCGATGAGCTGCAAGGACCTAGAGTCCATGAACGCACTACCTCAGACTACCCATAGGCAGGTGCAAGAACAACCTCTGCCTAGAATACTCCACCCCAGCACACCCTACTCCAGCTGAGCCCTGGGCTGGCAAACTCCTACTTGTTATTCAGGTCTCACCTGGACGTCACTTTGCCCTGGACATTTTCCTTGTCATGAAGAAATCAGCCCTTCCCAAGTATTAGTTGTTAGAAAAAGTTAAGGTCCCAGGAAAATGATAAATCTTAATACTGTATAGGATACACACTGTGACTCCTTTCAAACAGCCTGAAGTTTGCTGATGCTCCTTCCCCGCCCCACCACGAAACCGAGCATCCCATGTTCTCCTCTCCCCTAACTGGTATCATGAGGCTCCTGCCCTTGCTGACCACAGGCAATTCTCAGGGGAGGCCTCATTGCAGGATAAAACTGTGTCTAAAGGATTACACTGATGTGGTAAGAAGCTGAGGTGTGGTGGTGGCCTAGCCTCTGGCTGTGGAACAACCCCCTTTTCCTCCTGCAGGGCACTTCTTGGTAAACAATAAAGTCTTATCATAAATCTGGGGTGTATGGCCTTTTACTTTCCACATACCTTTGACTCCCACATCTGGGGTAGGTGTCCTGTGGAGGGAAAGTACCTTTGGTATCTTCTCATGACTGTGCTCATCACACAGTATCTGCTGATCTGCTGCCTAGTCTGTGACCTCCTCCAGACCATGCAATTCGAAGGCAGAGCGTGGACTTGGTGTTTTCTGCCATATCCCCAGTTTGCAACCCCTACTTGGTAATAACAACCAGCCAGTTATGGGGCATTACTGTGTCCAGCACTGTTCCAATCCTTTCCAGCTACTGTATTTATTTAGTTCTCACAACAATCCTATTAGACATGTATTAATATTATTCCAATTTAGGAGATGTGGAAGCCAGGCACAGAGAGGTTAAATCATCGATTCAAGACCACAGAACTAAGTGGCGAAACCAGGACTGGAACCTGGTGGTCTGATTTAGCAATCATTAGTAGGCATGAATTCAGATTTTATTTTTTAAATTCTACCACAAAAGAAAAGCTAGGAGCAGGCACAGGAATTGACAGTACTATGGAAGCAAGAGACATTTGGCCTCCACCATGGCAACTAATGGCCCCTACATAGCAACTATCTAAGCACAGGGTAGTGAAGTCAACCCCCCATCCACCACTTCTTATTAGCAAGCGACTTAACCTTTTAAAGCCCAGGTTTCCTCATCTATAGATGGACACAACAGCACTGACTTCATGGGTTATTTTAAGCAACACTGGAAAGACAATTAATGTAAAGCACCTGCTAGAGCCTGAACATAGTTACTCTACGGTTATTTTTATAATTTCACCTAAAATTAGGTATGCAATCAACTTAACTGAATTTACTTAATTTTATACAAAGCCAGTTTAGTTTAATAAAATATTTCATATATAATTTAATTAAATACTCAAGGGCCTCCTAGACTAATATTATAAACGTTACCATATGTTATCATTAGCTAAAAAAGTAGGGCACAATTCAAACTCCATTCACCTATTTATTCAAGGTTTAAAGGCCTGAAAAGACATTTCCCCCACATTTAATTAATTTTGTTGATTAGCACATCATTCTGAGGTTCCATCATTTGCTGTAATAATGAAAAACAATGGTGACTTCTTGTTACACATACATGAGTATATTGATTCATATCAAATGCTGTGTATGACATGAATACATAATCTTCCACCAGCACTAGCTCCACAATGTGACTACTACTGTTTTAACAAATATTTCAGACTTTTAGCAGATCACTTGATTTCCCAAATTTCTGTATTAGACTGCAAATGACAAGTACTGCCAGAGACTGTCCCCAAAATCTAATCTCCAGATAAACATAATTTATATCGAATGCTACCAGCAACATGTACAGGACCAATGAGTCATGAATTAAAACAGAAGCTCAAAGAGTCAGTAAACTTTCCTTGAAGACAGACAAAAAAAATGTTCTCCAGAGGTTAACAAGAGGAGATTGCAGGAAGGATTATCCGTTCTGTGTACCACAAGCCCAAGGTAAGGCTGATGGAAGCCTTTGTAACTGGTCAGGTTAATCGGATGCTATCAAATGGGATGGCACAATTTTACATAGTTTTAAGTGTTGCTTATAGGGACTAACTTCAAAAATAGCCTGTATATTTAATACAACCCATTAATACAAGCCATTTTTGGAATTCTTTGTTTTCAGTCACACTGTAAAATTCTCCGGCACATGTAGCAGCCTAAGAAGGGTCGCTACACAATAACCAGAGTGGACAAGAAACTCATCCTGTGATATGACCTCCTGGACAAAGGCACTCCCCACGGACTCTAGTGTATGCTTTATACTCACCCAGGGAGGCAAACGCTCAGGTGTAAACCATCCCTGGCTCCCCACAACATGGTACTGAGTAGTATTAGGTGTCCAGGCTCTCCATCAGGGAGACCTGAGTTTGAATCTCACCAGCTGCCACCTTCTAACTCTGTGACACTGGACAATCTTTAATTTTATGCCACATCTTCCTCATCCATAAAATAGGGATGACTCTACTTCCCTAAGAGGGCTGCTGTGCAGATGAAGTGAGCTGATGTCGGAAATGTTAACGCAGAGCCTGCACCCAGCAACCATTTACTGACTTCTTACTCTTGCTGTTATAATGATGAATAATCAGTGTGGCCAATCTAGGTCGGTTTTGTATAAAACTATCCAGTGATCAGAAACAAAAGATTATTTAGAAAAACTGCTTTCACATTTCCTTGTTTACAATTTCTTGAAAACATTTATGCAAAATTTATTGAATTTGCTTTTTTTTTTTTTAAGAAAATGCTTCTTTTATTCAGCCATAATGCACTGTAAGATGCATAAGCTGTGCCTGTAGCTGAAAAATGGTGTAAAATAGATATAAAAATAACCATTCCCTAAACACAAACATCCAGTAGAGAACAGCAAATGAGGTTAGCAAAACAGCCCCAGCTTCTTTTCCATCTTAGACATTTTGATGATCTTTCTAACAAGTACTAGGTCAAATCCTCTATTCCACATACATTTTATTCTGTGGGAGTTTTGAAGAACTCCTCTTCTAGCTTCTAGAAAAAGACATTTGTTCTCTCTTGTTCTAGCTTCTACCTAGCAAATTAAGCAAAAGTACAGGAATGGACAGTTTACTAAAAATCAGTGGCTGTGCTACATGGCTATAGCAAGATCAGAAACCCAGAGTTAACACATTTAAGGTATTATGATTATTCTCCAAGAAAGAATGGGTTTAAAAAAACTGCTTTAGGGCAGGGGTATAAGTGGTGATATTTGTAGGAAAATATTAACATGCCAGGTCAATGCAGTATATAAATCATCTCAAGAAAAAAGTAGCTGTGATTCTGGTGGACAGTATAGCGAATTCTGCCTTAATATATAGGAATTCAAGGGGAAAACCAGCTGACTTACTTTTAGTTCCAGAAAGTCTAGTAAATAATTCCTTAATTCATAATTTTACTAATTGTTTTGGACTGCTCAAATGTTTTCCATATCAATAAAGTTTTACACTAAAAGTAAGTTTATTCTTCTTAAAGTGAATTTAAACTGATTTTTGTGGTGAGGTATACAATAAAAGATAATATTCTTCAGGTGGTAAGGAGCTAAACACAATTTACTCCCCAAAAGTTGAACCACTGAAGGAGATAAGGCCATTTCCCTCTTGCTTTCAGGGGCTTGTGGAATTCTGCTTCTGCTGAGTTATGGTACATGGCGCTTGGACTTGCACAAAGGTTCCGAACGTCAGGGGAGGGAAAACAACAGCCTTCGAGTTAGGCTTGTGTAGTCTGGTATGTCTTGCAGACTGAAGCGCACTCACCAGCTTTCCTCGTTGCTGGGCCGACCTGGTTTCTCGCAAGGTGTACACATCTCCACAGACAGAGATCTCGCGCCAGACCCCAGGCTGGGACTCCTCGGTGAAACCCCCTCGAGGGTGCATCACCAGGACACCATTAGTAGTAAGCCCATCCATGTGGCCATCAGGGTTTTTCCACTTTGCTGCCTTTTCCTGGAGGGCACACGGCAGAACAAAAAAAGTAGGTTAAGATGATGTTGAAATGGAAAGGATTCTGGAATTTCTTTAATACATTGTGTAGAGGCAGAGGGGAGGAAGGTGATGAATTTTCATTTTTTATTTAAAGCTAATAATCACAAGGATAAAATACACAATTATTTTGACACTATAAAAGAAGTGTTGAATGGATGAATGACTTATCACTGGACACATACTATAGTTCTCAAGAACTTGCAAAAAATGGATGCCTGGGCTTCTCCCTCTAAGATTCTTTTTACCCTCCCCACAGCCCCATGAGATTCCAGGAATCTGGTGTGTTTTCTCTTTTCAGTTATACTTGTGCCATGCCCTTATCGTGATATCTAAAAGTGCTTTCTATGTACTCACTGTCAGGATAGAGAACAAAGGATAGTCATAAAGACAGACTTTTTATTAAAGCTAGAAAATTCAAAAAATGTTAAGCCAACAAGTCAGGGTCATTATGTTTACACAACCATCAGTGTTTAAATTCTCAAAGGTAGATGGCACATGTAGCTTGACATGATGATAGGACAGACACTCTTGGGTGCTTGTGCCACAGCTCTTCCCTTCAGCTTTCTTGGTGACAGAGCTCAGCTACTGTTCACATGGCTGGGGCCAGTGGGGGGAATCCTGATTAACCCAACATGACACTCCCAGCCTTCTTCCCAATGGCTGGTTTACAGGTGGGTACAGCACATGACTGGGCTCTGACTGATGACACAGGATATCTTCTGGGAGGCTTCTGAGAAAGGTGTCTGTGCTCTAAGAAGGGACAAAGAAGAAACAGTGCTTCTGTCACCCTCTTCTCTGGCTGGAAGTTGTCATGTGGCAGGGGACATGTGAAGGTGCAGGAGCCAGCTCTCACCCACAAGACCTCCCATGAAGAGGCTGGTGCACCATGGGAGGCAGAAGGCAAGACAGAGACAACCCGGTGCCCTGGATGTCACAGAACCACCGAACCACCAACCCTGCAGCTGGCCTTCTTCAGCACTTCTTATGTGGGAACAGTACATTTGCATTGATTTTAGACCATTTTAAGTGGGTTCTTTTTTTCCTGCAAAAATATCCTAATTCAAAAGGAAACTATGTTAAACCTGGATATTCACTAAAACTTCTGGGCTTCACTTACAAGGAAACCCTATAAGCGTAGGGATTCAAGTCTGTTTTGATCTCTGTAATCCCACATCTAAAACGCCCAGTATGGAACATAGCAAACACTCAATAAAACATTTTTGAATGAATGAATCACTAACATTTTCCTTTAAGCCCTAATGATCTAAATTTGGCCATTTATTTTTCTCTCTGAAATAAGCCTCTTAATTGCCATAAATACATTATGGACAATGTTACAGGCATATTTTTTAAAAAGTACTTACTGTAAATATTACAATATAAAAAATATAATGAATAGCAAGTAATGCTTACTAATGTTCAGATTTTAACTGGCCACCTGAAAACTAAAATCTCAAAATCTCACTAGAGGCAACATACAAAGCCAATATTTGTTTTGCTCCAATTAAATGTTCCATGTCATAATCACAAGCGTTTTTCTAGAAATCATGTACTTCTTGACAGTACTTACTCCAAGAAATATATTTTTGGAAGAGTCAAATCCGGCGGCAAATATCCGTGCTGTGTAAGGCTCATTCCTGTCGCACACGATCCTGCAGGCAAACCTGGATATGGTGCTCTGTGTGATCTGGGCTTCGTCCGTGTTCTGGCTGCCAGAAATCGTGTCTGTGACAACGAAGTCGATAGGGCTTTCTGTTGATCTGCCCACCTAAATAAATCAAATGTACTCGTGATTCACTCGGAAAATAGCAGGGTGCCGTATTTTATTCACATGGAAAAAGCATTCAAGATCCCTTTAACACTCACTATCTTTGTTCTGAGGGTTAGAATTTAATGCAAGATTTTCATTCATGCTCCTTTTCCTATTTGACTAGGGAAGATATTAGGGTAACCAAATATTAGAGATATTCATTTTTAATTGTATTGTATTGTGGTAAGAACACAATACGAGATGTATCCTCTGAAATATGTGAGCACATAATGCAGTCATTGTTGACTACAGGCACAGTGGTGCACAGCAGATCACTAGAACTTATTCATCTTGTTTCACTCACTTTATGCCACTCATTAGTTCATTAGATTTTAAGTATTGAGAAAAAGCTCAATTAAGAGGACACCAGTAGATCTTTGGCTACTCATCAGACTTTATCTCTTGGATCCAGGAAGCAATATTACTTTCACAACAATTTTTTTTTTCCTATCTCGGGGGTTAAAAAAAGCAAGATTTTAAATAAAGGAACTCTTGCTCCCTACTTTCTTGCCCAGCTCCACAGAATGGTTTTCCTTGTTAGGTAAATTCAACAGTGACTCCCAGCACTGAGCAAGAACAGCCCTAATCCAGACATAGAGATAAATGTCCATTAACACTACTCAGCATGAAAGAGAAGGATATGAAGCCAGCCCAAAGTTTGGGATGTAGTCAAATGAAAGATTTCAAAAGCTGGTCTTGGCATTTCAAGTTTGAATTTTTAAAAAACTCTCTTGTGGAAGTCTAAAAGATTGTCAAGAATACTATATTGACTAACCTTTCTTTGTGAAGATTTAAACGCTGCCAGAAAGAATACATTTCATTAGGAAGATGTGACAAAGTTCTAACAAAGCTTCTAACAAAGCATCCAATAAAGGTTTAATGAAGCTTGTCCTATTCGATCAATTCAAGTAAGACAGGTATTACTCTCTCCTGTGAACTAGGAAAAGTATTTGTTTACAAATATGTAAATCCTCAATATGGAATATTTAAAAAGTTATGTAATGCTGCTTCATGAATCTCTAACTGGAAAACAGTGCTAAGTGTTTTATGTGCCAAAGGGACTTCTTAGGTTAAAATCACTTATACATAAATTAACACTTTCTCACTAAATATGATATTAATGTTCTCTCCCAACAACTGTAACTCTGATTCTGAAGCTGCCAATGGGAGGAATGCAGAGACCTGAGATGTATGCACATAAAGCTCCCAAGTCAATTTCCAAGGTATTTTTACTCTGGTCTCAAAGTTCTGTCTACAAACTAGGCAATGTAATACATTTTTCATCCAAATGAATAAAGTAGAAAAAAATCTTGTATCACTTAGCTCAGCTTGCTTCCTAGAACAATATCAAATTTCTTTTGTAAATCTCATATATACATTCTCATGCACAGACTATCTTTCTAAAACCAATGACCACAGATATCTATTTTCTCTTGTTTTTATAACCCTTAATTTCTTGTCCTAATGAAATATGCTTGGAATGAACTAAACTGCTGGTTTCATTGAAACTTAACAATTTGAACAGATGCATATTGCCTAGATATATGCATTTCAGGTTTAGAAAACACATAACTTGTTAAAAAATGCAATGTAAAATCTAAATTAGATGTATTATAAAATCATATAATTCATCCTTCTAAAGTTGCAAAATCTCCTCTCTGCTAGATTCATTTAAAAACCGGGTAACTTGGAAGCTCTACTGATTCAGACTGCTTTAATTTTGTTAAACAATTTTTAAAAAGAAAATTAGAAAAGTAATGAAGACTTACTGCAAAATATTTAACAAATAGAGAAAAGTATAAAGGTGAAAACAAAGCCAACTTCAAACTTAGGCGCAAACCCGTCCTGAGCCTCTATTCCAATGAAGTTTAGGAGTAAAACGTGATAAATTCTAGAATTTTCCAGTCATCTCACCAAACCTGGAGCCTCACAGCAACAGTCACTGTCCCAAGATTTGTTAATCTCCATGGAAGAGGGCAATGCCTTTTCAAGCTCTGTTATAAGTTCAAACCAACTCTGCTGGTTTGAATGTTTTGTAACTACTCCTCCTTGTGTACAGTAATTACTCTTTTCTAGAAGGGCCACATTCTGAGTTCATCCAAATGTATTAAATTAATGTCTTGATGAAGTCATTGACTGTAAAACAGGAAATTTTATTCTAACTGGAACAGACTGCTAGGATCAATGATTTTAAGTCATGACACTTACCTTGATTGGTCATATGTATGATTTATCAGTTTGCTTCCACTTAAATCTAACCTCTAGAGTGCTGGTAAAATTTTATTCTTTATGATGCAAGCCTCATGTTGCTTTTCCAGGAAAACGAAACAAAACAAAAAATAAAACTAAGTAACTTTCCTGCTGAAAAATCACTCAAATGTGGAAAACTTGCAGCCTGCCCTTTCTCTTGACTACTGGATCAACTCTACATTATTTTAAAGGCAGTCATGCACACAAGCCAAGATGCTTTTGAATTTCATCTGATATTCATATAGCACGCAAGCCAGGATGCTTCTGAATTTCATGTAATATTCAGAGTGCTGATAGTTATATAACCAGCTACAGTGAGAACCTGCTCCATTCAGTATGTTAAATTTTATATATATAAGAAAAGTTTGGGTTTGCCTGGATGTCAGCTGAAGCCAGGACAGGTAAGATGGTATCAAAGCATCTAGAAGGGCCTCCCGTTTTTCTCACCTCCCTCAACCAATTCCTACCCATCTCCCTGCATCAATCATTTTATTTTCTGACTTCCCTCCTGGGATAAGGATGAAAAGTTGTTGCTCCCATCTAAAAGCAATCTTTCCATTGACACTTGGTATTCCAATATTCTCCCTTTCCCAAGGATTTTGCTCCTAATACTATCTCCTCTCTTTCCTGAGTCACCAGTTTCTCCTTTTATACTGGATGGTGCCATCAGCTCTCACACACATTCTAGAGCTTCTCAAACTCTGTGGTTAAAGGACCAGTATTGTTGCTGTTGTTGTTTTAAATTTTAACCCATCACTGATGCCTTTTAAACATACAATAAAAATGAGTACTTGAGAAATGATCATCTGCTTGGATGTTTCGGCAATGCCAAACTGTCATAAAGGTTTCCTCTCAACTTGTATGCTCATCTCATTCTGTATTTTAACAAACATTTCACTGCTGGGCAGAGGGAGTGCAGTTTGAGTAGCACTGCTCGGGACTAGTCTCCCACTTTTAAAAATGCTTTCCTTCACCTGCAAGCAACCCTCAGGCTCCAGCCCTGTTTCTCTGATTCACTTAACAGCAAGACTTCTTAGAAAACCTGTCATTAGTTATTTCCTCCATTTCCTCACCCATATCTTTAACTTCCTTCTTCCTCAACCCACTCCAACTGAGCTTCCTTCCCCACAACTCTACTGAAACCATTCATGCTGATTCCAACGATCAATATATTGCTAAATCCAGGGCTTACGCTGAGCCAGCATATCCTGGTCCATCTCTACTTGGTACTAAGATAATGAAACTTTCAGGTTAGTTGGTAAATAGTTCCCCCTTCCCTTTTCTTTCTGTTCTCTCCCTAGATAGTATCACCAAATCCCACCAATCAGCTGAAAGTCGATCTCTCCCCTGAGCTTCAGACCAGCATACCCAATCTCCACCTGTATGTGTGATAAATATCTTGAATGTAATATGTGCCAAACAGAACTTGGATATCCCTTCACCCTGGGGCTTCCCTGTATCAATGACTGACTGACATACAATTTGCTCAAGCCAAAAGTCAAAACCCAAGAATAACCCAGTTCTTCACTTTCCTCCATGCCCACATCAGCCCTCTGTAAACACTGTCAGCTGAACCTCCAAACACATCCTCAATCCTTCCACTTTTCCCATTTTGGTTTTGGTTACCATTATCTCTTACTTGGGTTCTATCATCTTAGCCTCCAAACTGGTTTCCCTGTTTTCATACTTGCCACCTAGATTCTTTTCCACACAGTAGTTTGAGAAATTGTACAAAAAAGTAAATCAGATTATACCTCTCTCCCGCTTAAAACCCTCCAACAGCTTCTCAAAACTCCTAGAACAAATCCCAAACTCTACCTAGCCTGAAGGTCCTACCTCTCTCAGCCTCTACCTGCCGTTCCAAGTCCAGTGGAGTTCACTGCCATCCTTCTCCACTATGATCTTGACTTGCAGCCTTTGCACTCACTGTTTCCTCTGCCTGAAGGGCTTGCTTATTTCTGGTCTGCTGCCTCCTCCAGATGTAGGCTGCTTGAGAGGAGAGCCTTAGTTCTCTCTCCCCAGCCACCAAAGGAGTTTCTGACACAGCAGATGGTCAAGAGATGAAAATAATAATTGGAAGATAATGACACGGAGGCCGAATCCTATGAGATATACACATACCTGCACAAGCCTGCTCATGTGCAATGGTTGTAGAAATACCCACTAGAAAATGTAGACATTCTTTAATATTTTCCTCTTAATAGATACTAACTAAATGTTATCATCTAAAACTACAGTAAATCAACTAAATTGAAAACCAAAAACAAAACAAAACAAAACAAAAAAACCAAAACCCAAAAATGTTAGGCCTTGTAGTACCAGGTTCGAAGCCTGTGAAAGTGTGAAATCTGAGAGAAAGGACCCCTGAGCACTGGCTGCAGGACCCAGTCAGTCTCCTAGCCCCTATGGTCAGAAGGCACTTGGCACTGCACTTTAGGCACAGTCAAGACAATGCACCACTTCCTCTAATTCCTTCCATGAACTATTTTCTCCTTTATGTTTCACTTTCTTGTTAGACTTTCTTTCTGTCTTTACCCCTACTCCAGACAATAATGACCAAGATCTTACTCTTTCTCATACCTTAAATTCAGATCTAGCTTTGATTTTTCCCCTCAGGCCATAATATTTCTGAGTTCTGAGTCTACTAACTTGACTCCACAGTGGGAAATGCAGCATAAAGCCCTTTCTTGGTTCATTCTGATATTCTGCCTTTAGATACTCAATTAACCCTAGAAATCATTTTAATGGGAATGACTAAAACGAACAAACTCTCCACACTAAGGTCCATACTTGAGAACTGTGAGTGCTGTAGTGCTTTTTGCTTGGTGATTTTTGTCAGTAGTAGGTTTTGGAAATACAAACTTGTTAAAAGGAGGAAAACGCGGAAACAAATCTATCTTTTCAAGGTCTTCTGAGAGTTGCTTAGTTCTCTGCTTAAAATGATCTGCCACGGATCCTTCTAATAGGTCCAGTTAGTCTGTGTGTGTAATGTGTTACGTTTCCTTAAGAAACATGTGAATTCTTGGTTGGCTTACCATACTTTACTTAAAGAGGCTGAGCTGGTACTATTCAGAGAATGAAGAGCCCAGTGACCTAAATCTTAGCTCTGCCCCTAAAGCCTCCTCTGACCTTAGTTTACATTACTTTTCCTTTCAAAGATCCAGATTTCTCAGCTATGAAATTAAGAGGTTGGTACAAATCAGTATTCTCAGAATGTGGTTCATGAGCCCCAGAGGGTCCTTGAGACCCTGCCATGGGGTCTAGGTACATGAGGCCAAAACTACCTTCATAATAATACAAAGACATTAACTGCCTTTTCCACAGTGCTGGTCTCTACACTGATGGTGCTAGAACACTGGTGGGTAAAGCTGCTGGTGCTTTGGCATGATTCAAAGCAGTGGCACTAAACTGTATTGACAGTCATTGTATTTTTCATTGCTGTCAATCTGCAGTTAAAAAAATTATGAATTTTATTAAATCTTGAGTCTTTTAATGTTCTGTATGACAAAATAGGAAGTATGCATAATGTACTTAGAAGTTCGTAATAGGAAGCTGAAAAAGTCCAACTAAATCTTTAATTCATTCTGCAGAGATGAGAGGGAAGAAAGTGAGCACGTGAGTCGAATGTGACTGTTGAATAGTGCGGAATACACTACGTGACACATATGTCGCTAAAGAATATCTATGAAACTCTGAAAAATTCCAAAGAAACAAGATTCTTCTTAAAGGAATTTAACGTCTCACACTTTGAGAGTAACTGACTTACCTATAACAGGTACCATCACAGTAAGTTCTTGAATTTAAGTGGTAAAAAAGTATCATGGACAATTGTGAAATAGGCTTGATCCACTTTTTTTAGGATTAAGAACTCTCTGTAAAAAAAATCTTTAAAATCTTTACTGCTACTATAAGTAGGGAAAAAAATTATAAATTGAAAATAAATAATTGTAATGAGTATGAAAAGACATAATAATGAAGTTTCATAAAATATCAACAGGGAAGAATATGCATATACTTATGTAGGAAGATATTTTCCTTAACAGAAGAAGAAGAAAAGACATTTATAAGATTATGTAACAAAATGGCATGGAGACTTTGCCCAAACATGATAAATCTTATTTTTGAGTTCAAACTGGCACTTTAATAACTATGTTTATAACTATGACTGTATATTTTATCTAAGATTATTTAGTTTTAAAATATCTAATACATACACATAGTTCCAAACTCGAAAAGTGTAAAATATCTCCCTGTATACCACCTGCTCAGTCCCCTTCCCCACAAAGGCAACTGCTACATTAATGTCTTGTTAATCATTTTGGAGATTTTTTAATGCATATAAGCATTATTTAAACCATTTTACAATATTAAATAATGTAATATTTTACAATATTAAAATAATAATGTAATATTTAATATTATTTAACATTTAATTTAGTAACATTTTAAATTAATTGAATATATATTACCAATATGACTCAATATATTCAATAATATTAATATTTAACTCATTTAATATGTTTGGAGCTCTTTCTGTGGCTATACATACAGCTTTTCTTTGTTCGGTTTTATACCCTTGGAGGGCTTCACTGTATAGCTGTACCCAAATTTACTGAACTGGTCCACTACTGAAGAATATTTAGGTTGTTTCCAGTCTTTTCCTATTAAGCAATGCTTTGAGTAATAACTCTGTACAAATGGCATTTTGCATGTAGGTAAGGATATCTCTGGGGCAAGTCTCTAGAAAGAAGAGTTTTACAAAGAGAAGAGCTGAGTCAAACTATGTAAACATTTTGTATTTTTCATAGGTATTTTCAAATTGCTACCCCATAAATGCTATACCAATTTATAGAATGTAGGGTAGTGTCTGTTTTCCCCACATCTTTGATAAAACCTTTTGGATTTCTGCCAATCTGACAAGTGAAAAGTGGTATCTCTATGTGGTTTTAATTCACATTTTTCTTTTTGTAAATGAGGTTGAGCATATTTTCTTATTTTTAAGAGCTGCTTAGTTTCCTTTTTTGGTGAACTATCTGTCAAATCCTTTGCTCATTTGTCTATCTGACTGTAGGTCTTTTAACAAGAGATTTCCAGGAGTACCTTATATATTTGTGACATTAACCTTCTGTGATACAAATTGTAAATATTTCCCCCATCTGTAATTTGTCTTTGGCTCTTCTTATCAGTCTGAGGTGTTGAAGTTCAGGACTACTACAAATACATTTAAAAACCACATAAAATTTTCTTTCTTTCTCAATCAAAAGTACTGACTTAGGTGATCCAGATTAGGCCTGCACTTCACAATGTTATAGAAAATGGAAAAAGAGCTGGGGCATTTCTTTATAGTCCCATCTGTCTTTCATACCTATGTTTATGTGTGTGCATATAAAAATAAAGCATGAAGTGGATGGACATATGCCTTTTTTCATTTATTTTATTGTATTTCCCATTTAATAGTCATGTAATGGCTGCACGGTATTTTGCATTTAAATGCACCATACTGTAATCATTCTTACCTACTCCTGGAAGTGTAGGTTTATTTCTACTTTTTTACTAGTATATACAACACTACAATGAACAACCTTTTGGTCAAATCTTTGTTCATATTCCTTAATTATTTATGTATAAAAATGACTGAAGTTAGAATTACTGGGTC
This sequence comes from Rhinopithecus bieti, assembly GCF_001698545.2. Taxonomy (NCBI): domain Eukaryota; kingdom Metazoa; phylum Chordata; class Mammalia; order Primates; family Cercopithecidae; genus Rhinopithecus; species Rhinopithecus bieti. The sequence goes on from NW_016805334.1 coordinate 2,385,238, forward strand.
AATTGGTCTGAGTGTTGAAATTCATGGTAGTATTGCAATGTTGCCCTATAGAAATGCTGCACCAATTCACAGTCCCATCGGGGGACCAATTCCATACAATGCTTTACAGTGCTGTATTATTTAATATTTTCCAATTAATAGGTAATAAAGAGTATTTTATTAATTCATTTGGTATTTTAAAATTATTTTTATATATTTATTGGCCATTTATATTTCTTCTTCTGAGAATTGTATGTTTTGTTCTTTGTCCATTTTTGAAAGCATGGGAAAAGTGATTACTGTATAGTAGGTATCAGTCCTTTGTCTACTTGATTTGTTGCCCTAATTGCCTCTAGTTTGACTTCTAATTTTGTGACATTTAAAATAAGTGAAAATGTGTAGGGTAAAATCTATTTCTTCATTTACTATTGATCCTTCCCTATTCCAAGAACATGAATTCTCCTAAGTTTTTTTCTAGAACTTTTTGTTCCTTCAGTTTTACATTTAAATGTTTATTCTCTAGAATTTACTTTAGCAGAATATAATGTTAGTATTTATCATACTTTTTTGATGTTTGTTTTGATATCATTTATGTAATAATTTAACTCTCCATACGGAAATGCAAAGCCTCACCAATTCCAACTTATGCTTTTTTCTGTTATTAGTCTAAATTTTAATTGTTCGCTGTTTTAAAGTACTAAATCTGGAATATATCATTTATTCTCTACTTTTTAAATTCATTAACTGACGAATATTTTTTTTCCTTCCTACTGCTTTCTTTTGATGTACTTCTGGACTTTACATTATATACCACTAAAACTATGCCCAAACCCATCCTATACTTTCTTAATTGCTGTCCTTTGTCAAAAAAGAACTTTTGAGATAAATGTTTAGTCCTTTGATTTTCTTTCTTTCTCTCTCTTTCCCTCCTCTTAGTAATGGAAGCACTTAAGGCATTTTCTTCCGAGTAAGATGTTGGCCTCATCTTGTCAGTTTTGCTACATGATATTCTCACAGATATTTCTGAAAAGGTCTATAAATGTAGTTTGGATATCCCTTTCATTCAAGTGTTATTTAGAAAGTATTCTGAAAATGTTGGTTTTAAAAGTGGTTAGCTTTTAAAATTTTATTCTTGTTATTAATGTCTATTTTATTGCACTGAGGTCTGAGAATGTAGCCTTTATAATTTCCTTTTACAATTAAAGAATTAAGTTTTTTTCTTAATCTTTCAACAACCAAACAGGAATAATTTTTATATTATTTTCAACTTTTTCCCCCTGGACACTGGGCTGGAAGATCTGACTACATATAAAAAATACAGAATTAAAGGAAAATGTGCTAAAATTTCTATTAAAAAAGAAAAATATTACCTGAAACATATCCGTATCTTTATCATGTGTGTACTCCACCACCACAGTCTGATTCCTTGACAAAGTGTAGGATATACTGTGTTGACCTTTGCAGCTGATAGCCTAATAATAAAATTTTTAAAAATCCATTAAAATCACATTTCAACAACTTATCAATTCTGTTTGTAGTTATGAGCCATCACTCTACCAGCAAAGCCCAGCACAAGCCAGCATTTTCCACACAGTCAGGGTTTTTCCCTATGCTCTATTCCCTCAATCACAGACAAGCCGAGAGTCACAATTCTGGTTTTAGCAAATATTCTGTCTTAAAGTGAATAATATTTTACTTAAATCAAATCAAAGTTTACTTACTAGTTTGCAAGACTTGATTCAATCAGATTCTTAGAAAAACACATACTTTCTCCATATTACCTAAATTCAGTAATAGAATTTTTAGACTAATATAGTCATTTATTTCAAATTTTAAGATTTCACACAACAGGTAAGTCACATTATTTTTCCTAGGTGATAGAGCTTATCAGCATAACAAAAGGATCACTGGAAAATCTGTCAATGTTCTAATTGAGATTTCAATATAATAATACATAATGTTCTAATTGAGATTTCAATATAATAATAATTATTGCATTATTTCAATACAATAACATATGGTTATCCTAGTCAATGATAACCATATTTGTACTGTGTTCTACATCTCACTTAAATCTTGTATAAGCAACTAGTTATCTCAGATATTTACCTTACTAATAAATAAAGTAACTAGCAATTTTATTTTTTTCAAATTTTAGGCTAGAAAAGGCTAATATTCTTTTTCAAATAGCCTAGGAATAATACGACATCATTCTTGTTTTGTCCATAATGATATGTTTGAACAAAAAGTTGTGGTCACATACTTTTAATGTTTCTAAATTAACAAATAAATTGTTACAAAGTGGACTCCAAATTATTTCAATTATATTCTATTCATTCTACTTTAACTTATCTTCATTTTTAATCTTTTACATTAAGTATTACAAAATTTTAATAAGCTTTTCTATTACACATTTATTGAATGATGACACTGCATGAAGACCAAGAAAGCATCTAGAAGAAACTGGACATGCACAGCATGTTAATGAAAATGTACTGAACATTTATATTTGACTAATGTAATTCCTTACAGCAATAAACAGTAAAACATGCCAAATTAACTTTGAAGTTAGCCTGGTTAATCTCATGGTTATTTAATGATCTGCCCTGAGGAATTTCACGATTGAGCTGATGTTTTATTTTATGTGCTTCGTTAAGATAATACTTCTTTAACATGGTCAGGAAACTAAAAAATACTTCTTAAAGTACTCACACTACTAACAGACATCGTCTTAAATTTTCGTTGATCTGAGTCAGATAAATTCACTGACAGTAACTGTTTGTGAAAGCCAAATTTATAAAGAACTATTTTCAATTTAAGTGGATGTAATCTTTGTGTTAATTAACTTTTGTGGTGATCATTTCACAATGTGTATATATATCATCATGTTGTACACCTTAAATATATACAATTTTTATGTCAATTATACCTCAATAAAACTGAAAACAATTTGTAAAAGTAGATGTTTATCTTAATAGTCAGTGAAAACCTACTTT
>NW_016805334.1:2388963-2432018 GCF_001698545.2 Rhinopithecus bieti
GGCCCAGTTCCAAAGAGGCCACAGACCACTACCTTGTTCCCTTGCTCACCCGCCGCTCACCTCCTGCTGTGCGGCCCAGTTCCAAAGAGGTCACAGACCACTACCTTGGGGTTTGGAGATTTCTGCCCCAGAGGCACTTCCTCGCCACTTTAGAAAACACCAGAAACAGCCATTTTATAGGCTGCAAGTTGTTACTGGACACAAATTCTTGTAAGGTGTTTCATTATAAAAATATTCTTGTGACCAAAACTGTAAGACTATGTAGCACATGAAAAAAGGGTATTTCTAGCGAAAGCATCACCTTACCTGGAAAATGCCCACAGCAAAGGGGGGTCTTACCCAAGCTCCCAAAACAGAAAGAAAACACTGATGTAGGATGCCTTGAACGTTGAGCCAATTTAAAGAAAATTTATGATTTCAGACTTCTGCCATTTTTGTAGGTTGTTTAAGGCAAATGGCCAGGGTTAGGAAATGGGAATGCTCTTAGGTTAGGAAAACACCTTTTCTGTGTATTTTAGATTAAAAAAGTACTAGCCACGGGCTGTGATTTGGAGGCCTTGGAATTTGGGGAAGGTAGGAAAGTGGGAAAAGAGACTGCAAGCAGAAACAAATCCCATGAAGGTGGGGAGTGGCTCTGGGGCAGCAGGTGAGGCACACCCTGTAGCATGGGCAGCTGAGGAACTTCAGAACCAGTGTAATCATCACCTCGAAGTCACTTCCAGTTCTGGCAAGGATTTCCCTCTGGTAATGCTAAGCCAGGAGAAGGGTCCTGCCCCTACAAGGGCCCAGAGTACTGGTGCCCTGGGGTCCAACAGGCTGCCACCTATGGAAAGCAGAAACATGGGCTGAGCTGGCCTGAAAAGATGAGACTGAAGCCAGCACTGGGATTTGGTGGCAGTAAAAACCAGCGCGCCTAAGGCCACCATCAGAATCATAGCCAATAAATGGGGAAGTGTGGACTTCCTTCAGTTACATGAATTAGGGCTCACATGACCTTGTTTTCATGTATTAAAGTCTAAAATAGAGTCAGATTTAGGCGGTTGGGGTAAGTTAAAGAAGAGTTTAAGCCTGAGATCAATTTTCACTTTCCTTCTTGGGTCATGTCTTACAGAAAAGTCTGCCAAGTACATATGGCATTGAACTTTTTGTTACAAGTATCAATTGTTCAACAATAGTTTTTAATATTTAAAATATGACGTTCAAAAATAGAGCTTCTAGTAAATCACAGATTCACTGACTTGAGTCAATCATTTCCAGTATTTTGGAAATAAAAGTTTCTCTAAGGCCCTAAGTTGTTTTGGAATCTATTTCCAAAATATCAGAAAGGACACCAGGTAGGGCCTTTTCTTGGCATTCACTATAACTTAGTTCAAACACAATTACTGTAACATAATGCCATGATCTTACTAAACTAACACAAATTTAGAAAGCTCTTTAACATTGTAAAGAAAACCAGCTCAAGCAGCTTGTTGTGTAGACCAGAGGTCCCCAACCCCTGGGCCATAGAGTGCTATCAGTCTGTGGCCTGTTAGGAACCAGGGCATACAGTAGGAGGTGAGTGGCAGGCGAGCAAGCGAACTTTCATCTGTATTTATAGCTGCCCCCCATCGCTATCATTACCACCCGAGCTCCTCCTGTCAGATCAGTGGCGGCATTAGGTTCTCATAGGAGTGTGAACCCTGTTGTGAACTGTGCATGTGAGGGATCTAGATTGTGTGCTCCTTATGAGAATCTAATGCCTGATGATCTGTTACTGTCTCCCATCACCCCCACATGGGACTGTCTAGTTGCTGGAAAACAAACTCAGGGTTCCCACTGATTCTACATTATGGTGAGTTGTATAATTATTTAATTATGTATTACAATGTAATAATAATAGAAATAAAGTACACAACAAATGTAACATGTTTGAATCATCCCAAAACCATGTGCCTCCCTGGTCTGTGGAGAAACTGTTTTCCACAAAACTGGTCCCTGGTGCCAAAATGGTTGGGGACTGCTGGTGTAGACAATAATGATTTCCTATATCCACTTCTCTATTGTGCAGCTGTGATGAGAAGGCAGGTTGCCATCTCTGTTCTCATAACACTGCTTTGTGCCTCGAAGGCACGTTCAGTCTTATTTATTTTTCCACCCCTAGCACCAAGAGTGTGGCAGACATTCAATTAATGTCAAATGAATGAATGAATGAATGAACAAACGAACTGCTACAGATACAAGATGAGATTTAGAGTTTCTTTCTTCAGGTCTTCCCCTCACCTTCCCTACTTCTCACTAGCAAAGGTACCAGTAGTGATACTCTCAGCTCAAATGTTTTGCGTCTATAAAAACCACTTTATTACAGTTTAAATGTTATTAGGTTGAAATATAATTGGGCAATTACAGATAAACAGATTAAAGAATTTCAGCTTTATCCAGCTGAAGAAATTAAGCCTTACTTTGCAATCCTAGATGCCCAGACCAGATGTGAGTCAAGGTATTTTCTTCTCAGCTGAGGATATGTATTTTCTTACTGCTATGCTGCTTGTGTCACAGGCTCAGTTCTGCCAGACTTTGCCATTCAGGGATGAGAACAGTTAGAACTGGCTGTCCTGCCTCAACTTACAACTAAAAACTAATGTCAGGGAGTTCTGTGAGTCTCCAGACTCTAAAACAAACATGGTTCATTTGTCTGGAGAATTTTCCTCCTCTTATAAACCCATATACATACATAAAAGCACTTATATAATATGTTATGATAACAGAAAGCAATCTTGCAGAATACACAACGGGTAACACGTCTTAATGGACATGTTACTGAAGAATTTTCATCCACATTTTAAAGTATGAGGGAAACAATTAAATCTTTTATTTGTTAAGAAGCAGTGGTAGCTCTCAACCACACAAGTGAAAGCCAATAGAGAAACTAACACGCATCCAGAAAATATTAATTTATTATAGTTATGATTTAGCCCATTTAATTCAAGCTCTATAAGGCTGCTAAGTGAGCCTTTATCAACTGTGTGGAGAGAGAAAATGGGATTCATCGCTGTGGCAGACACCGTTGGTTGCCTGCCTAATGTCCTCCTCTCTGCTGGCTGAGCTGGCTGCCTGTGAAAAAGCCTGAAAGCATCAACGCTAGCTCTCCCACTCTCCTCTGAGGCTAGCGTGTGGAAATGTGATCCACTATCAGCCAGTGGGACTTAGGAGAGATCTGGTGTGGAGCTCCTGGGGATGAGAGACATTGAGAGAGACTCCTTCCCTTCTCTGTCACTAAAATATGACACGATGTTTGCAGCAGAAGCAGACCACCTTGCAACATGACAGGAAGGTCAAAAGACTCTCACAGAAGTTGGCTCAGAGCCCTGACATCTTTGAGATGATGAATCAAACATGGAACTACCTGTCCCCAGACCTCTGGAATAAAAATCAGGGTTTTAGGCTGCTGTAGGTTAGGCATTTTGTCACTTGAGTGTACGGCATCATTATATGGTTTGGTTCAAACATTTTCTCCTTCTGGGTTTCCTATTTCAGTCAATAGCATAACAGTCACTCACACTTAAAAGCTTCATGTCACCCCTGAGCCCTCTCTTGCCACTGTTGTTCACATACAGTTAGCATTATTACCATCATAATTAATCCAACAGGGAGTCAAAGACGGGCTGATTTCACTGTGTTAAGGCAAAAATCAAATACAAAACAATGTGTAACATTTCACTTTTTCTCCTCAAAAACAAAGTAGTTGTAGGGCAACCAGTAGCTACAAATCTGATTTATTCCTCAAAGGAATTTCATAATCAGCTTTTTTATAGCCCTTAACTTCCTGTTCTGACGATGCTTTTGTGCAATCTTCATGTATCATCTGGCATCTGGGCTGGCTTCAGCAGCTTGCTCACTGACCAAGAGAATGCCGTGGATGTGACACATGGGACTTCTGTTACTAGCTCAGGGAAGGCCTGCAGCTTCTGTTTGCTGCTCTGGGGGTTCCCAGCTGTGGGCAAGAAGCCTGACTATGCACATGCCACTAAGCTTCAAGAAGCCAAAGCAACAGGGAGAGGGCCTGGAGAATGAAATGCCACATGGGGAGAGGGAGGCCTGGGAGTACCAAGATGCAGACATGTGCATGGAGAAGCCTCCGTGAGAGTGGATCCTCCAGCTCCAGTTGCCCCAGATGTGGACCACAGACTGACTACTCAGTGGTGCCCTTCCCAGATTCCTAACCCACAAAATGATGAATAAAACAGAATGGTTTTTGTGAAGTCACTAAATTCTGTGGTAGTTTTCTACACAACAAAAGATAACTGAAACCATCAGCTTACAAGGCCTACTAGTACCAGAGCACTTATGTGACTCATCACCCAAGACACTATGGTTATCTGTGCATACGTCTTACCTGCACCCAAGAGCATGGGATAGATGTGTCTACCACGGCAGGCAGCAGCGTCTCCACACAGAGCAGGGTCTATGTTTCTCATGGAAGTGTTATGTGCTCCTGAATGTATGTTAAAAGGTTGTTTGTGTTTAAAGCAAATATGCATTTGTATTGTTATAATCTCCGATTAGAAGACTGAGATGTGAAGAAAATTTTGTATTAATATTTAAAATGATCATAGACTATAAAAAGTATCCGTGAATCATTCAAAGTATTGCCAGAGAAGACAAAGGCCACCAAGTGTGTCCCATGGAGATTTTTGTAGTCCTTACATTTAGGGCAAGAATAGAAGGGACACTAGGAAGGCAGAAGAAGAAAACCACCACGTATGTTAGAAACTATAAAGCCACTTTGCAAACTACATGTATGATGTATACCAAAAAAGTATGCCTTATTAGAGTCTGCATCCTTTAAGGGAATACAGTGTGCATGTGTGTGTGTATGCATGTGTGCACATACATGAGCATGCTCGCATCTGCATTTCAAATAAAATGAAATTCTTTTTCTTCAAAGGATACCTAATTTTTTTATTATGAAGTCTTTCTTAGTACCAAATGACTCAGGAGTTTAATATCCCTCTTGTCTAGACGTCCTGGAAGTTGACTATTATAGAACTGCAATTATTGTTCCTGGGCCACACAATAGTCTGGCTAAATCAAATGAATGTTTCTGAAATGAGCACACCCTGCATATTCTTCTTTGTGTGTAGATATAATTAGGGTTGTTTTTGCCTCTCAAAAGTAGAGGGCCAGAGACCTGGTGTAGCTTATATGCCGAAGCAACCTTTTCTAGATACCAAGCTGCTCTGAAAAGCTCTGCACCACATATCTGAACGTGGTGCTCTTCTCTAAGGCTGCTCACTGTTCCTGCCTTTCACGTCCCCGCAAAACACCTAGGAAGAAAGAGTCCCTGGGGCTGGATGTGCTCTGGGCTGAGCACGCATCTCCTCACTCTGCCTGTGCTCATGCGATCTGCTCTCTGTGAAGAAGTCAGAGGTTCTCTAACAGTTTGCCCGACGGGGGCAGGGCTAGGAAACGTTCTGAACGCTCTATTGGGACAGCTAGTCTTCGGGGTTCTACTAAGAAGCATAACGTAAGCTTGTGTTCTCAACAGCCTTCTGAATGATGGCCACAACATGGCACTACTTAATACGACATCATAGACTAAATATCGGCTCCCCTGCCGATGATGATGTGTGTTTTAGACAAGTTTATTTTCAGCCACTTTAACTGTTAAATCTAGTTTGTAATTTAATATTTCAGTTCATCATAAAATCTAAATAAGTAACTACACAAAATGACTACTACAGAAAGGACCGAATGAAATTGGAAAAATGACACTGACCTCTCACAGTGGCTCTGGTTATGAAATACAAGCTTTCTATGACAAGGTGTATTGCTGTAGAAACATTTTAATTGGTATGTGAAAACATAGTAATAAAACTGTTTGGGGGTAGGTCTGAGTGGGGCCAATGAGTCGAACCTTGGTTGTTCAGAAATAACTTCTGATATTTATGTTTATGACAGAAAGCTGCACACTTATGAGCAAATGAATGAGTTTACAGTGAGCGTGCAGCAGCCTGGAAGTAACTGCTGAATGATTTTACCATCTCGAGCACTGTGCACACTGTGATGTAGAGGCAGAGCAAGGTGAGGACTAGACGTTATCAAACATATATGGGCATGCACTAATTATCCCGTGAGGCATGATACTAATTGCATCTAAAATTTCATCACCTCACGCAGTAGCCACTGATAATCCAGCAAATGCTTAAACATCGGACAGAAAAAACATTTATATCAAACTGGCTCTCTCAATGGTTTTATTCTGCTGAGCTCAAACTTTACATGTACTTTAGAAAAATGGAATAACCACATGTAGATACTGCAGAGATCAACTTGGCTAGTGGACTCTAATGCTGGAAAAACAACACACTGGACCAGGTTTGAATCCGAGTTCAGATACCCACCAACCATAACCTCTCTGATCTTTCAGCTACTACCTTTATAATTCATTAACAAAGGGAGTCAATGTCAGTAGCACTGATTTCACTGGATTCAAAGCAGAGGAAAGGATGTATATAAAACATGGCATTTTCTCTCTTCAAATATGAACCTGTATTTACAGCAGTTCCCTGCAGTCCATAACACATACTTTGGAAACCACTATAGCGTTTGGCTTTAAGTATATGCTAGATATTGACTGTATTAATTAGAGATAATCCTGGTATGACAAATATATTTTTCTAGAACTACTGACTTTTATGTCAGGCTGACAAGTATAATTAGGCAATAAATCCTCAATCAGTCTGGTTCAATTTGCTACAGGGAAGATGAGGTCTCTGCCATCTTTGTCAATTTATGTTTAAAATATGTATGAGTACTATTTCTAAAGAGAGGAGGTGGCTCAAGGAATTCACAATTTATGTTGCATGAAACACACTCTTTAAAATATTCTATCTTTTCAAGGAACCACATTTCAAACAAGTGCCTGAACCATGGCTACGATAAGAAAGTCAAAAAGTGCTAACTTGGATTTCATCAGAATCAACATCATTTTCTAGCAAATCAAAATGATAGGCCTATTTGTTAGAAGCAATAGCTTTGAACTTGGCCCTGGGCCACTCCTGAGCCCATCCTGGATTGGTTTACTGAGCTATTCGATAAACCCTGGCACACAATCTATGGCACACAGAGTGCTGGACAGGGCTGGGGCAGACACGCTCAATCTATCAGCAAGCACAGACATCAGAGAGAGTAAGAATGTGTGAGGAGAGCCTGTTTCTAATTTGGGGTGACTCCCAAGTACAAAGAAGCTAGATCTGGCTGGTGGTACTAGTTTCAGAAGATGATCTGACTTGAACATAGTTGGGAAAACATGAACACCAAGGGCTGCAGCCAGAGACTTGGGCAGGTGACATTCACATGCTTTGTGGACATCTGTTCCCAGGAATCCTACCACTTCCAATCAGATGAAAAGCTCCTTGAGGGTAAGAACTCCAGTCTTTTTAAACCAGCCTTCAATTCCAGCAGTGTATTATTTGGCTAATAGTACAGATTGGGCTCAATCTCGAATCCAACATGGGCTGCCTGTGGGACTCTGGGCAAGTCAGGCCTCTGGCCTCATTTTTGTCATCTGTACAAGTGCTGGCCTTGTCCCCAGAAAGGTCATTGCTGTCTAACAGCTGAGATATTTCAGCTCCTGTATCTACCCAGTTTATGACAAATTGCTAAACAAGTGAAAGGTTCATATTCAAGTTTGTATGGATTTTTTCATTGAGTTTTAGAACATATTAAGTCAACCTAATGTGCAATCTTTTTTTTTGAGACAGGGTCTCACTTTGTCACCTTGGCTAGAGTACAGTGGCATGGTCATGGCTCACTACAGCCTCAATCTCCCAGGCTCAAGCAATTCTCCTGACTTAGCCTCTCGAGTAGCTGGGACCACAGGCACACACCACCACACCCAGCTAATTTTTTGTATTTTTTTGTAAAGATGGGTTTTATCCATGTTGGCTAGGCTGGTTTTGAACTATTGGGCTCAAGCAGTCTATCTGCCTTGGCCTCTTAAAGTGCTGGGACTACGGCTGTGAGCCATTGCACCCAACCCAATCAATTCTTTTTATTGCTTTATTTGTCTCATATCTTTTGGAAAATAGGGGCAAAGTGTAGCTTTCCCACATAGGAATGCTGTGATTCAGTCACATATCTATATAGACATGTTTACATCATCAACCATGCACTGTACACTAGTTACCATAAATGAAAGCCAATCAGGACTTTCAAAGTTCTTCTGCCTTTTGGTCTCAGTTGAGAAAGCACACACTTTAATGCAGACTCTAATGATATCTCACACCAACTCGGTGTAGCAACTCCCTACAAAGCATGAGAGGATGCAGCAGGGGTGCAGACCTGAAAGCGTCACATACCACAGCGTGACGCAATGCTCTGAAATCACACCCATCTCAACATACACACAGCAGGCGTCATAACTGCTGGTCACTTCAAGGACTGATCCTGCGGTAAGGACCACCCAAGGTCACCTAGAGAAGAAAGTTAGGGAAGGCCACACTTACCTGATAAGAGATGGAGAAAGTGACCCTGAACAACCCCATTCTTTAAAACAGCATTGCGTTTGCTTTTGAACATTTTACATTTCCAGATGTGAGCAAAATGCCTCACAGGAAGAAATGAAGGTACAACATTCTTGTGAAATGCCAAGTGCTATAGTAAAAATTAAAATAAGATTTCTTATTGTACATATTAAGACTAAGAGAGAGAGAAAATCTAACTGCAGTCTCATGTAAGAACAGGAGTTGGTAAATTTTGTAAGGAGATATCTATTTAGTCAACAGATAATGCTTTAAAGGATGCATATGAATCTATCTGCTGTGACATCCTACATTTACTTCTCTAAATATTTAAGTACTGACATATATATGAGCTACTCGCCATGGGAAGCAAAACTTTGAACAAGTAAACCTAACAAAATGAATCATAAGCAAAATAAAGCATCCTGCAAATGACTAAGTTGAAAAAGCAAAATTCCTGGTTCAATAATTCGATTTGCCTATTGCTCTTTTAAAAATGCACTTACTAGGCAAAACAAGGTACATACCTTGTTTCTAAAGAGCACTAGAGAAGAAGTATATAGGCATCCACAATATACTGTGTGTTACAGTGAGTCAGTAGTAAATGCAAGTCCTAGTTTTTGGCATGAGCAGGCAAACTTACAGATGCTATAAATTGAATCTGACATAAATCGATTTTATACTAAGATACCCAATGACTTACCATGTAATTGTTTTAATATGTAACCCAGTTTATCAGCTGTCAAAATGAACCCTTGAGTACTGAGGAATACAAAGATTGAAACTTACAAGGATAAGCTCCAAAGAAAACAAAATACATCCTATTGATTATTTATAGCGATAGAAACCAAAGTCCCCATTGAAACGATGTAAACAAAAAGGGGAAGATTCAAATTTTTCCCTCATTTTACTTGAATTTTTTAAGACTTGGCCTAAATTTAAAATTTGTTCATCTGTTGAATAATCTCATTTTCTTTATGGAATAAAACCAGATCAATAAGGCCACATTCTAGTTATACAGAATCATGAAAATATTTATTCTCAAAAAGCAAAAAATATTTTGACAGTTGGTATTTTCAAGATGTTGAGTCTGCTGGAAACGTGCAAATTACAATCTTAGTACACACAATTTTGAGTAAAATAATGAATGCCTTCCTTGGAAGTACCTGCCGCCATGCAATGCCATTCACAAATGTTTTTCTTCAAAGCCTGGAGATATATCTGGATGTTACTCCTCAAGCATCATTAAACTGAACTTCTTAAAAGGCTCCTTATTAGCTGTGTATTCTTAGGCCATACCCTGAATCTATTTCTTAATCCAAAAAGTACAACTACCTTGAAGGGTTTTGCTGGAAAAACTCAGATGATGTTTGCAAAGTACCCAAAGGACAGTACACAACACATAATTACTATTAGTCAATTGTTTTGATTACTATAACATTCATAATCTCTATAACACTTAATTTTATGGGGTCCCTCGGGTTCTTGACTGATTTGTAGAGCAAAAGATATTTTAAGGTAATATGTACACAGTTACTAAATGTTACCAGTGAACAGTATCTCCCTTCCAATTCCAATCTTCTATCACTAAGAAAGCCACTACTACTAGTTTCTTATATATCCTTCCAGAGAAAAGTCTATGCCTATACTAGCATAGTATACACATCAGAAATGATAGCATACTGCATACAGTGTTCTGTTCCCTGCTTCTTTAACACAATAACTTACAGAATTGTCTATATAATGTAGTTACAGTGCTGTCTCATTCTTTTTGATGTATACATGCAGCATGGCTTATTTAATGCATTTTTTTAGCAGACATTAAATTATTTAAAGTATATTTTCAAGCAGTACTGCAATAAATATGCAGGTATTCGTTTTGCATATAGGGAAATATATCTATAGGACAAATTGCTAGAAACAAAATTGCTCGATCAAATGGTACATGGTATGTCCACTTCTGATATTGATAGTTATTGTCAAACTACTTTTCATAGAAGTTACACCAATTTGCATTCTCACCAGAACTATATGAAAGTATGTTTTCCCCACTCTCACCACTATACAGAGTAAAGTGTAAAATGGCAGGTATCTTTACCTTCTGATACGTGAAAAGAATAATCTCATACTGCTTTCAATTAGCATTTCTACTATTATGAATAAGGCTTTTAAGAATGTTTAACAGTTACCTCTTTTTTTATTTACTATAAACAGTTTATACCCTTTGCTCATTATTTTTTGGGTTGCTTGTCTCTTATTGACACAGGCACTCTTTATATATTAAAAAAGATTTCTATTGTCTGTGATATGAGTTGCAAATCTTCCCACTCATTTGTGTTTTGACTTTACTTAAAGTGTTGTGGGTTTATTTTTTGTCATGCAGATTTTTTAAAAAGTTTCTATAGTCAAACTCATCAGTATTTTCTTTATGATTTCTGGATTTTACTTTATAATTAGAAAAGCTTTCCTCACTCCTAGATTAAGTGAAGAATTCTCCATCTTTCTTCAGTATTTCTAGGATTTTGGCTTCATGTTTAGAAATATTAGCTAAACATTTCAACAGTCACAGTGCTTATAAAAGCTATAGTTTGTTTTCAGCATATGCATGTATCAACAGTTCATTACTTTTTTTAACTTTTTTATTGCAGAGTATTCAGTTTTAATGATAATACCACGATTTGTTCATTCACTCATCTGTTAATGAACATTGGGTTAGATCCAATCCTGTCAACTTTTGGGACTGTCAGTCTTTTAACGTTACCATCCATATGAGTGTGTAGTGATATCTCATTGTGGTTTTAATTTGTACTTCCCTAATGATTAATGAGGCTGATAATATTTTCATATGTAAATATGACATCTATATATCTTCTTTGGGGAAGTCTCTGTTCAATTTTTTTGCCTATTTTCACAAATTGGATTCTCTTATTGTTGTTTTGAGAGTTTATACATTCTGAATACATATTCTTTATCAGATAAATGATTTGCAAATATTTTCTACCAGTCTGTGTACCTTGTCTTTGCATTCTCTGAAGAGTTTATTCCAAAGGGTATAAGTTCTTAACTTTGATGTCTACTTATCAATTTGTTCTTTTATAAATCACATTTTGGTTTTATATCTAAGAAATTTTGCCTAACTCAAAGTTGTGAAGATTTTCTTCTATGTTTTCTTTTAGAAGTTTTATATTTAGTTTTATGATCCATGATGAACTAAGTTTTGTACACAGTGAAGATTATAAATCAAATTCATATTTCTGCATGTATAAATGAAACAGCACCGTCTGTTTAAAAGACTATCCTTTTTCAACAGAATTGCCTTCGCATCTTTGTCGAAAACCATGTCCATATATATGGGTCTATTTCTGGGCTCCACTGTGATGAATTATTTATCTATCTTTACACCAATACCACACTATCTTAATTACTGTAGCTTTAAAATAAAGTCTTGAAGTCACTGTGAATACTCCAACTCTGTTCTTATGTTTCAAAGTAGTTTTGGTAATTTTAGGTTTTTCACATTTTCAAATGAAATTTAGAATCAGCTTAGTAATTTCTATTAAAAAGTCTGCTGGAATTTTGATTGGTATCGTACTGAATTTACAGATTTTGGTAGAATTCACATCACTGTTGAGTTTTCTGATCCATGAACATGGCGCATCTCTCCATATATTTAGGTCCTCAACTTCTCTCAGCAATGTTTTTATAGGTTTCTGTATAAAGGTCTTCCACATCTTTTGTTAGATTTATCCCTAAGTGCAGTCAATTCTCATTATTCACAGTTATATTCTATCAAGTTGTCACAAACATTGATTTACTGAATACTGAGCCACTGCTCCTAAGGAAAATACAGGATTCAGTTCCTAGGAGGCTCTTGTTGCAACACTTTTGTCAAATGATCAAATAATTGTTTTCTGTTTTTCTGTTTAAAAATACCTCACTTAATATATATTTCTTACAAATAATCACATAATAATCTTTATAACGAAACACTACCCAAGAAGGGTTTACCATTTTCCTGCCCCTGGGTAATGTGACCATAAATTTCTTTGGCTTTCAGTTTCAGAACAATATTGTCCACTATGCTTTTTAAACTGGCTGTCATATCATGAATTCCCACATTTAGCCACTTTCCCATCATTTAGCCATTTTCCCATTTTTCCCATAGCTTCGTAATACACTGTACATGTTACTGTAGCACTTTCCAGTGTGGCCTTCATGTATGTATTAACAAATCTCCTCCTCCTTTTTCTGGTGTACTGTACTGCTAATTCATTTCCACCAAACTCACAGTCAAGAGCACTTTAACTGAACAATGATAATCTAACATGTATTTTCTCTGTAAGGTACATCAGTCTTCTTGCACCTAGGAACACTAGAGAACACTTCAACACCACGCTTGGGCGACATTTCAAACAGTGAAATCACCAAGAAAAGCACAAAAGTGAGAAAAACTTAGCCCTAAATAGACCATGCAAAGAACACTTGTTGACAGTATGAGAACTGAAGCAAGAAGGCAGTGCTTTGCCTAGTTGGGCCTCACTTGGGAACGTGTGCCCTGGACAGGCCACTCACATATCTTGTCACCGTGCATACATCCACAAATAATTGCAAAAGGACCCTGAGTATTAATTTGGGAGTTACAAGTAAATTTTACTCAGTAGGTAACTTTGGAAACATGGAATCTGTGAATAATGAGCATCAACTGTGTTTTACATTTTTTATGCTATTTTGCAAATAGTATTTTTAAAAACTTTTTCAATTTCTGAGCTTCTGTTGCTTTTAAAAAAATCTTCTGCATTGTAATCTGTGCTTTCTTTGCCTTACCTGTATTTTATATGATCACTGAGAAGGGGCATATTCCTATTCCTACAGTTACTTTTATGCATCCAACTATAAAAATGTTTGCGCCCATTAACTCTCTAATAAGAACAATGATGAGTAAGACTATTTTCATTTTCTGTCATCCTTCTGTGCACATTTTCAATTATTTTTAAATTGTTTATTGCTGTTTGCTTTTTTAACCTTTACATATATCTTCCTGTTTTAAGTGATAATTTTTGTCTCCCAGCTATAAAATCTGAGGATATTAGCATGCTTACAGAACCTCTCTCCTTTTCTTTCCTTCCTCGCCCACCTTTTGTAAGTTCTATTATTTCTACATTGTTGGAATAATATCATTTACATTCTATTCTGTGGCAATCATTTTCTCATTTGTTTTAGTCCTTCAGATAGAGTGTAATTCAATGTTTAGATGATAGCTTTCCATTCACCTCTCTTTTTTTTGCTGAAATTTGTCTTCTGGTAATTTTTTCAATAAGGGCTCATAAAAATTCTATATCCTGCATTCTCTTGTATGTTTATCAGTATTTGTCAATTGGTTTAATATTTAAAAGAAATGTGGGGTAAAGAAATCTTGGGTCACTAGGCTGGGCGTGGTGGCTCACGCCTGTAATCCCAGCACTTTGAGAGGCCAAGGTGGGAGGATCACCTGAGGTCAGCAATTCAACACCAGCCTGACCAACATGGTGAAACCCTGTCTCTACTAAAAGTACAAAAAAATTAGCCAGGCATGGTGGCGGGCACCCATAAATCCCAGCTTCTCAAGAGGCTGAGGCAGGAGAATTACTTGAACTTGGGAGGCGGAGGTTGCAGTGAGCCAAGATCATGCCACTGTACATCCTTGAGCAAAAAAATCAAGGCATTTAACATCAGAGTGTAGAAAATCTATAAATAACCCCCCAGATAAAACAGGACTCACTTAAAAAAATGGGTAAAAGTTATTATACACAAAAATGGTTTCCCTTGAGCATATTCTATATTAAAACTTTTACATTCTGGCTATATTTGGTTGAGAATATGATCCAAAAAAGTCAGGGATATTATATAACACAAGAATCAATGCAGTGACAGCAACAGCACTAGGACATCCTGTGCCAGGGGACACAGAGTTAGATCAGGAACAAGGCACTCAGCTTGTGGCACAGCCCTAACGTCAACTAACCATGAGTCCTTTAGCATGTGACTAAAACCTTACAAATCGGCCAAAGAGGAAAGCCATGGCACAGATTTTAAATGTTACTTCACATTGTGAGAATACATTCTATCTATGGTGAAGAATTATTTTTATCATCCCCTCCCCAGTCTCAGCTGTATTAAAATTAAAATGTACATTTCTTTAGAAATTAATGGTGAAAGAATTGGTTGTGAGGAACATCTCAGAGAAAATACTCTGATATGAAAAAAAATCTGTGGTTGATGATCCTTTTGCATATAATAAAAAAAACAACAGGGAAAGTTAAATGGCTTGATATTGAATACACTGGGGATTCAGATCTAATTCATTATTAAATCAATATGACTATTATTATTGATTAAAAAGTCTATCCATGCAGTAGATAAAATGTTTATTCCTTGGGTGTTACTGTGGAACAAAACTCCTAGAACTGCAGCTAAAAATACCAGGGTCAACATTAGGTTATCATACTTGCTGTCTAGCTAAAGCAAGACAAATAAATGAAAGGATAGATTTGCCTTAGGATTTTGCCTGTAAATTGCTGCTTAAAATAAACTTGTCCTGCCTCTAGTACTTTTGGAAAGAGACAGAATGTAAATAAATTCAACAAATAATATGTTGGCCTCTTATGGATAAAGCCTGTGCTGAATGATAAACCCTAAAGACATCACCCACTAAAGCAACTTTTCGAGAGTCAAACTATGTGATAACCAGAGCAGACAAGTCTTATTTATGGGGGACGGAAAGTCAGCACTCTTCAGTCAATATATTTATGTGTGAAGTTTAATCAGATTAGCCATCTACAAGTATAAAATCTCCTGCATGGATACAACTCCAACTAACAAATAAGAAACCCACACAGATTTATAATATAAACATATACACCTTAATAACCAAATCAGTGAACATTCTGGGTAGCTAGTGCTTTTTCAAGGCACAGTGTTATCGCATTTATTGTTTTACTGCAGTCATCTGATCCACACAATCACCGTGAGGTGAATATTGTTATCTCCATTTTGCAAAATAAGGAAACTGACTTGGAGAGGGTAAGACATTTCCTAAGTGGATGGGCAAGTCTATACTGCATTGCATACTCTTTTCTTTGTTTCTTTACAAAAGAATTTCCAATTTTAGGGGAGAGGATTTATATGAATTTTGTAATCATTTATAATTTAAGAGACCATAGGATTGGAAAGCACTTTGAAAAGCGATGTAGTTGAAAGCGATGTAGTTCAGTCACCCATCAAATCCCGTTTCCATCATCAGAAAACAACAACATTAAGAGAAGTAACAGAAGAACCAGCAAAGAATGGCACTGTGCAAATCAAATTTGTAAGAATGAACTTATGAACGAATGAACAGAAACAAGCAGTAAGCAAAACAGTCAGCTGGGGCAGAGAGATCAAGCAACAGAAATGAGTGGCTGTTGAATGTGAGTCATCTGCGGCATCACAGAACACAGTTACCAAGTATTAACACAAGCTGAAAACGAGCCTATTCTTCAGAAGTGTTTAGAATCTCCTTTACATCATATTGCCCTTGTCAACAGTATCCAGTCTAAAAAGTTACCAAACTTGAATAACCGGGAAGCTTCGTGGTGGGTAGACAGCTATCTCCCTGTAACCAGAACATTTAAGAAAAAAAAAAAAAATACCCCAATCCCTCCACATTTTAGAGTACTTCAAATATCTAGAAACAGCCTCACTGTACCTCATCTCACCTCCAGTGATTCCTTCCTTTGGTGAAACACCTCTCATTCCTTCTCATTGTCTTCAAAATACATGGCTTCAAATCTCTTTACTCTCCCAGTTATTCTAAGCTGAACACAGATGTGTCCATATTCATTCATTAGGAAGTCACGTTAACAGAACTTCATAACCTGCACATGGGCTGATCCCAGGCAAAGTAAACAGTTCTACTTTTGTCACTTCAGAAGAAGAGTGTGTTCGCTTCTTGAGGAATCCATCATACTATTTACTCACACAAGGATTACCAAATTGTCAAATGTACTTTATGAAAAACTTTTCCATACTTTAAAAATCAGCTTCATTGAAGTATAGTTTACATTTACTAACATTCACCAGTTTTAAGTGCACAATTTGAGGAGTTTTGACAAATGAAAAGAGTCATGTAACCACCACTTTAGTCAAGATATAGAACCGTCTCGTCACCCCAAACAGTTCCTTCATGACTCTCTGCAGCCAATCCGTGAAACTGCCTGCTTTTCCCAGCAACCACTGATGGGCTTTCTGTCACTATAGCTACATCTTTTCTGGAATTTCATACAAATAGAAACTTAATATGTAGTCTTACATACTCAGTGTCTTCACCAAAACCTTTTGAGATTTATCTATGTTATTATGTGTCTTGGTAGTTTGTTCCTTTTTCTCTATTAGTAGTTATTCCATTGTATGGACATTTCATATGATATCTTAAATGCTTTGCCTTCAAATTCTCCATTCTCTGTTACTTATTGCTAGTATAGAAAAACTTTTTTTGTATATTGGTCTTGTATCCTACAAGTCCACTAAACAGACTTACTAGTGTGAATAGCTTCTCGTTTTGTTTCTACTGTAGGATATTCTATGTGCATAATCATACTGTTGTGAAACAAAACAAGTAAGTGTAGTTACCTGTTAAGTTTTTCAAAAACATCCTTTATCAAATCAGGAAGTTTCATCTATTTCTAGTTTCCCAAGAGATTTTATAATGAATGTTTAACTTATCCAGTGCTTTCTGTGCATGCATATGGAGATGACTATATCATTTTCTTTTTAGTCTGTAGAATTACATTGACTAATTTTTGAATGATTAACCAACCTTGTATTCCTGGGTTAAACAATCCAAGAATCTTATGGTCTCCTCTCTCCTATCCTTGATGCTGCTATCATTTTATTTCTATGTATGTTATAAACCCCACACATTATTATTAATTTGGCTTAAAAGTCAATGTTGTTTTAAAGAGATCAAAAATAAAAAAGAAATGTCTTTCATATTTCCCCTCATTTTTACCACGTCTAGTACTCAGCACTTTGTATAAATCTAAATTTCCATCTGTTGTTTTTTCCTTCAGCCTGGAAAAGTTTAACATTTTTTGTTGTGCAGGTGTGCTGGTGGTAACTAGTTTTAGCTTTTGTTTTTCTGAAATAAAGTCTTTATTTCTCTTTCACTTCTGAAGAAATTTATGCTAAATTCTAGGGTGATAGTCTTCCTTTGTTTCCCCCTACTTCTGTCCCTCCCCTTCAGTACTTTAAAGATGTTGGTCCATGGTCTTCCCACTTGCAGTGTTTCTGTTTAATTTTTTCATTCTTACCTTTGTTCCTCTGTGCATATTGCCTTTTTTCTTTGGATGATTTTGAGATTTTCTATTTATTATTGCTTTTCAACAATTTGACTGTCATGTGTCTTACTACAGTTTTCTTTATTTCTTTTTAGAGCTCACTGAGCTTCTTGGTTCTTAGATTTTATCATTTTCATCATATTTGAAGAAGTTTGGTCTTTTAAAATTGCTACTTTTACCTCCACTTATCTTTCTAGGACACCATTTACACATATTTGAGACCACTTGATACATACCCACAATTTACTATGGCTGTCTTTATTTTTTTCAGTTTTTCATCTCTTGTCCCATATTGGAACTCCCTATTGCAATACCTTCAAGTTCACTGATCTTTTCTTCTTCAGTTTCTAATGTACTGCTACCTCAATCCAGTGTTTTTTTGTTTTTTTTTTTCCACTTCAGACATTTCATTTTTCACCTTCAGAAGTTTCACTTGAACCTTTTTTCTGACATTGCTCTTCTCAACATGCACGTTTCCCTTTACATTCCAGGTCATAGAGAATACATTTGTAACAGCTATTTTAACCTTCTTTTCTGTGTCCAATTCCATCTGTAATTTCTAGGTTTGTTTCTATTGATTGATTTTCCTCCTGGGTATAGGTCTTATTTTACTACTTCCATACATTTCTGGTAATTTTTGATTGGATGCTGGCCATTAATTTTTTTGGTGGGTGGTTCTTGATTTTGTTAAGAGTGTTAGACTTGTTCTGGCAGGCAGTCAACTTTAGATCAGTTTTATCTCCCACGGCTTGCTTTCAGCTTTGTTTGGGCAAGTCCAGAGCAGACTTTGATCCAGGGATAATTTATCCTCATTACTAAGGTGATACTCTTCTGCAGAGACTCGATCCTATTTCCCTTGTATTTTGAGGTCTTTTCACTCTGCAGGTGGGAACATAACTAAACTCAGCCCTCTGTGAGCTACAGAAGTTGTTCAGCCTATTGCTTTCCAGTAGTTCTTTCCCCATTCTGTGGAGCTTCACCATGCACACAAGCAAAGCAGTACCTGGCCAAGGGCTCAGAGAGTATCCTCTGTAGCTATACAAAGTTCTATACCCCTATGAAGCCCCCTCATCTCTGGTAGTCTCCTTTACAAATTCCAGCTGTCTCACCTCCTCAGACTGTAATATTTGTCTCTTCAACGCAGATCATAGGGCTGTTTGGTTTCGTATTCCTTGTTCTTGGGCCTGTGAAAACCACCTTAGGCAGTAAGCTGGGGCTCACCTCGCTTATTTCCCTTCTCTCAGGGATCACAGCCCTGAGCTGCCTGTTGTCTGCAACCAGTCATTTAATATATTTTGTCCAGTTGCTTACAGTAGGGAGAGGCAGTGAATTCTGTGACAGCTAATTCTTCATGCATGGAAGTGGAATTCCGTTTTGCATACATTTTAGAATTTCTTCTCTGTTCCTCTGTGTGTGTTTCATATATTCATTCATATATATATATATAGAGAGAGAGAGAAAGTCTTCATATATATATATACACACACACATAAAGTCCAGTACACCTGAAGCAATGACAATTTTTAAACTTAAATAATTTTAATAATAAAAAAATTTTAAACTTAAATAATTCACCATCAAATTATGCTTCTAATAACATCAAATACTAAGTAACACCCCGATCCAGGTGTCTCTAATTTTATTTTCTTCAGAGCATTTACAAGAAGCTAGTTGTTCACTGTACTTATTTACTTCTTCCTGCCAGCCCATATTACACTGTAAGCTCTGAGGGGGCAGGATCATTTTCTTTGTTGTTCACCGCTTTTATTTCCAATACCTAGAACATTTCCTAGCACATGCATACACGATTAACTTAACTCTTCTCTGATTGGGTAGGTACTTAGTAGAAAATATACTTAATTATTATAAAGGTAATTTTGATTAAATAATATCCTACTTGCCCTTGATGCCCACTATATACTATTAATACAGAGTCTCATATGTGAGCAGGCAAACATTAAGAATAAAGATGAACATTAAAATTCATATTGAAAGGAAAAATTAACAGTATAAACTTTAATGTTTATCAAAGCAAATAATATACAATAAGGCAGGGTATCCTACCTAGCTATTTAGACAGCTGGCACCTTCCAGTAGCACACGCTACTATGAATTTGAATACAGAAGCCTACACGCTGAAGCCTACATACATTCTAAAAAGCTGCCACTTTAAAATGTGTAACCTACATTAATCAGAGCATGCAGGGTAGAGGAGAGGAAACCTGTCTGAAATTTACCTGCAAATAAAATCCTTTGTTATTTAAGAGGATCTACACTAGGTTATCTCAGAATTTTACGTATTCTACATATTAGTTACTTTCCAAGAAAACTGAAGTTTTGAATTTTCTTATTACATTTTGTCTTAAATAAGAAAAGCAGACTTAATCTCCACATAAAATCTTGGCAAAAAATTCCAAAATAAAAAAAGGTTATTTAATCAGAATTCAATAAATATTTTCTGGATATATGTTTTCTTCAGAATCACACCTGGCTTCTTACACGTATAATTAATTTTCACTTTGAAGTTAATGGTTTTTTTTTTTTTTTCCTTTTTTGAGACATGGTCTCACTCTTTGCCCAGGCTAGCATGCAGTGGTGCCATCAGAGCTTACTGTTGCCTCAATCTTTTTAGGTTCAAGAGATTCTCCCACCTCTGCCTTCTCCCACCTCAGCCTTCAGAGTAGCTGGGACTACAAGTGTGCACCACCATGCCCAGCTAATTTTTTTTTAAATTTGTGTTTTGGCGAGATGGGTCTTACTATGTTGTCCAGGCTGGTCTTGAACTCCTGGGCTCAAATGATCCTCCTATCTCAGCCTCCCAGAGTGCTAGGATTACAGGCATGAGCCACCGCTCCTGAGTGTAAATGGTATTTTTTGTCTTGCCTAACCAAAACTGATTCCATCATGAGCACTGATGATATAGGAGTTAAGATGAAATTACTTAGACAGATATAAGAAAGGGTATTGGAGTCCTTGGTAAGGCTTTTCTTTTTAATGAAAAGCAGCCCAAAATCATTTTCTAACAAACAGCACCCTGTAAAGTTGAGCTGCAGACACAGACAAAAAAGCTGGGAGCTTGCACGGGTGAATGCCAGCAGGAACTAGGGACTAGCCATGTTCAAGGTGATGGCTCCATCTTCCCTTCTCTGCCAGCCACATGTACAGTAAGGAGCAGACAAGATGGCGCCAGTCAAGGATAATTCATTTGCATAATAAGATTAGGGTGGGGCAGCCAGCCTTCCCCACACATTATGTAAATGACACACCTGATCACACCGATCTGTGGGCCCTACGTAAATCAACCACCACCTCCTCCATCCTGCCTATACAATCTGCTGTGGTCTGCCACGTTCCCCCAACCCCACTTTTTAAAAAATTATACTTTAAGTTCTGGGATACATGTGCAGAACGTGCAGGTTTGTTACATAGGCATGCACGTACCATGGTGGTTTGCTGCACCCATCAACCCCTCATCTACATTAGGAATTTCTCCTAAGACCCCTACCCCCTGACAGGTCCTGGTGTGTAATGTTCCCCTCCCTGTGTCCATGTGTTCTCATTGTTCAACTCCCACTTATGAGTGAGAATATGTGGTGTTTGGTTTTCTGTTCCTGTGTTAGTTTGCTGAGAATGATGGTTTCCAGTTTCATCCATGTCCCTGCAAAAGACATGAATTCATACTTTTCTACGGCTGCATAGTATTCCATGGTGTATACATGCCACATTTTCTTTATATAGCCTATCACTGATGGACATTTGGGTGTGGTTCCAAGTTTTTTGCTATTGTGAACAAGTGCCACAATAAACAAATGTCGTGCATGTGTCCTTTATAGTAGAAATGATTTATAATCCTTGGGTATATACCCCAGTATGAGATTGCTGGGTGAAATGGTATTTCTGATTCTAGGATCCTTGAGGAATCGCCACACTGTCTTTCACAATGATTGAACTAATTTACACTCCCACATAACAGTGGTAAAAGTGGTTCCCTTAATTCTTCGCCACATCCTCTCCAGCATCTGTTTTGTTTCCTGAACTTTGTAATGATCGCCATTCTAACTGGTTGGTGAGATGGTATCTCCATTGTGGTTTTGATTTGCATTTCTCTAAGATGACCCATGTGATGATGAGCACTTTTTCACATTTGCTGGCTGCATAAATGTCTTCTTTGAGAAGTGTCTGTTCGTATCCTGTGCCCATTTTTTGATAGGGTTTTTTTTTTTCTTGTAAATTTGTTTAAGTTCCTTGTAGATTCTGGAGTTCCTTTGCTGTGCAGAAACTCTTTAGTTTAATTAGATCCCATTTGTCAATTCTGGCTTTTGTTGACATTGCTTTTGGTGTTTTAGTCATGAAGTCTTTGCCCATGCCTATGTCCTGAATGATATTGCTTAGGTTTTCTTCTAGGGTTTTTATGGTTTTAGGTCTTATGTTTAAGTTTAATCCATCTTCAGTTGATGTTTGTACAAGGTGTAAGGAAGGGGTCCAGTTTCAGTTTTCTGCATATGGCTAGCCAGTTTCCCCAACACCATTTTTTTTTTTTTTTTTTGAGACGGAATCTTGGCCTGTCACCAGGCTGGAGTGCAGCGGTGCATCTCGGCTCACTACAACCTCCGCCTCCCAGGTTCAAGCAATTCTCCTATCTCAGTCTTGTGAATAGCTGGGACTACAGGCGCGTGCCACCACACCCAGCTAATTTTTGTATATTTGGTAGAGACAGGGTTTTGCCATGTTGGCCAGGATGGTCTCGATATCTTGACCTCATGATCTGTCTGCCTTGGCCTCCTAAAGTGTTGGGATTATAGGCATGAGCCACCATGCCTGGCCAACATCATTTTATAAATAGGAAATCCTTTCCCCATTGCTAGTTTTTGTCAGGTTTGTCAAAGATCAGATGGTTGTAGATGTGTGGCATTATTTCTGGGGTTTCTGTTCTGTTTCATTGGTCTATATATCTGTTTTGGTACCAGTGCCATTCTGTTTTGGTTATTGTAGCCTTGTAGTATAGTTTGAAGTCAGGTAGCGGGATGCCTCCAGCTTTGTTCTTTTTGCTTAGGATTATCTTGGCTATCCAGGCTCTTTTTTTGTTCCGTATGAAATTTAGTGTTTTTTTCCTAATTCTGTGAAGAAAGTCACTGGCAGCTTGATGGGGAGAGCACTGAATCTTTTGGCAGTATGGCCATTTTCACGATATTGAGTCTTCCTATCCATGAACATGGAATGTTTTTCCAATTGTTTGTGACCTCTCTTGTTTCCTTGAGCAGTGGTTTTTAGTTCTCCTTGAAGAGGTCCTTCACATCCCTTATAAGTGGTATTCCTAGGTATTTTATTCTCTTAGTAGCAATTGTGAATGGGGGTTCACTCGTGATTTGACTCTCTGTTACTGGTGTATAGGAATGCCTGTGATTTTTGCACATTAACTTTGTATCCTGAGACTTTGCTGAAGTTGCTTATCAGCTTAAGGAGATTTGGGTCTGAGATGATAGGGTTTTCTAAATATACAATAATGTCATCTGCAAACAGAGACAATTTGACTTCCTCTCTTCCTATTTGAATATCCTTTATTTCTTTATCTTGCCTGATTTCCCTGGCCAGAACTTCCAATACTATATTGAATAGGTCTGGTGAAAGAGGCCATCCTTGTCTTGTGGCGGTTTACAAAGGGAATGCTTCCAGCTTTGGCCCACTCAGTGTGATATTGGTTGTGGGTTTGTCATAAACAACTCTTATTATTTTGAGATACGTTCCATCGGTACCTAGTTTATTGAGCGTTTTTAGCACAAAGGGGTGTTGAATTTTATCGATGGCCCTTTTCTGCATCTATTGAGATAATCATGCGGTTTTTGTCATTGGTTCTGTTTATGTGATGGATTACGTTTATTGATTTGCATATGTTGAACCAGCCTTGCATCCCAGGGATGAAGCCGACTTGATCATGGTGGATAAGCTTTTTGATGTGTTGCTGGATTCTGTTTGTCAGTATTTTATTGAAGATTTTCACATCAATGTTCATCAGCGATATTGGCCTGAAATTTTCCTTTTTTGTTGTGTCTCTACCAGGTTTTGGTATCAGGATAATGCTGGCCTCATAAAATGAGGTGGGGAGGAGTCCCTCTTTTTCTACTGCTTGGAATACTTTCAGAAGGAATGGTACCAGCTCCTCTTTGTACCTCTGGTAGAATTTGGCTGTGAATCCATCTGGTCCTGGGCTTTTTTTCGTTGGTAGGCTATTAATTACTGCCTCAATTTCAGAACTTGTTATTGATCTTCCTTTTTACCAGATGTCTCTCTCTCCCTCTCTCTCCTTTCTCTTGCAAGAAGCTGCTCTTTTCTTTCTCTCTCCTTTCCACTATTAAACTTTCTGCTGCTTAACCCACCCATGTGTCCATGTTCTGAATTCTTTCCTGGCGCAAGGCAACAAACCACAGGTTATTCCCCAGACAAAGAAGGTGTTTCACTGACACTCATCTTACAATATGTTACAGTTTAAATGTGATTTTATATAGGTAACTTTACAACTATATTTTCTAAGACTTCTTTCAAAGCTGCTTGATTTGGCAAGTAACAGAATGGGTTACAGTAGTTTACATACAACAGGTGTCCCAGTAAAGACATTGTGATATTAATGAACAAGGTATAGGAACACCCTCACTTTGGGAAATCTTACTCTAAAACAGGAGTGTGCCACCATTAACTATGAAAATACTTTTAAAGACCTAAACTCCTTTTTTTCAAGTCTGGCTACTGTTATAGCACACTTACCCTACGCTATGACAACTATTTACTTGTTTATGAATTTTTACCTTCTTACTGCACAATATCTGGTACAGAGAGAGAGCACTCAGTGTTTCCTGGACAAATTATTGAAGCAGAATACCCTATTCTGCCAAGTATCCTAGGTGCCTGAGACATTATTACCCTGTGTTATTGTCAAACTCACCTGATAACAATTCTCAAAGTCCTGCATCATAATCCATTTACGCTTCACTATTAAGAATTACGGTGTATACACTTGACATCTCAAGCTGTCATGTCAATCTAGATAAGAATCCAAGATGAGTACAAATTGAATAGCTAAAATATCCCAGTGATTACTCTTGATGTGAAGCGTTAACAACTTGTCCTGATACGCTATGCTATGCTAGCTTTAAACAATTAGCACAGCTAACATTTTAGATCTAATGTTCCCGCAAACATTTATGCTTAGCAGCCTCTTTCCAAGAG
Organism: Rhinopithecus bieti; assembly: GCF_001698545.2. Taxonomy (NCBI): domain Eukaryota; kingdom Metazoa; phylum Chordata; class Mammalia; order Primates; family Cercopithecidae; genus Rhinopithecus; species Rhinopithecus bieti. The sequence continues at coordinate 2,414,039 of NW_016805334.1, forward strand.
TAGTTCGTGTCAAAAACTTGGGTTTTGGACTTGATGTTGCTTAACGACTGCAGAGGCTGCAGGGTATGATGAGACTGAAACGGAGTGTGGAATCACACAGGGGCTCACTATTACAAGGGCACTTGTAATGGCACACCAACCATGAGGACACAGGCGTGTCACTCCACCTCCCTGCACCACAGCCATCAACCAACAGGGTAACAATAACGAACTGCTGCAAGGATCAAACAGAAAACTCGGCAGAAACCACAGCTGCTTGATCTTAAGTCATTTAAGCTTCATGTACTAGAACACTTGACTGTAAAGACTCAGTAACTACCCTGCTCGCCTTACAGGATTGTTGTAGGGATCAAACAAAATAAGAAAATAAGCTTGGTTTTTAAAATTCAAAGTGCTACACAAATATTATGCTACTATCTTCCTAGGAGGATAACTGCATCTGTGAACGGAATGAGGCAGAAGAAGTAACGATGTCAACTTGTCTCTGAAGGAGCCTCTGCCAATGGCCCTCCCAGGCTGAGCTCCTGCTGCCCTTTGTGAGCAGCTGAGTGCTGGCTACTAATAGCTCACAGTCAAGTCCTTCTCCAGAGAACTTTCCTTGGCCCACTCAGTCCAGAAATGCCTGGGAGATGGTGCCCCCAGGGGTGGCCTGTAGCTCAGAACCAAGGAAAGAAGGCTGAGCCCCTGCTCAAGGTGGGGTGGCTATGTGGCCTCAGAGCTCCCCAGGGGGTCAAGCTGAGACTAGACTTGGGCTGAGAGCACTTTTTCCCAGCTTCTTCCCTTGCTCTCACTTGCTTCCCTCACTTCCTTCCTGGTTTCCCCTGACAGTACTTCTTCAGTAAATCAATTGCACTAGCTTTGTGTGATGGTTAATACTGAATGTGAACTTGACTGAAGGATGCAAAGTATTGCTTGGTGGGTGCCTGTGAGGATGTTGCCAAAGGAGATTAACATTTGAGTCAGTGGACTGAGAGAGGCAGACCCACTCTCAATCTGGATGAGTACCATCTAATCAGCTGCCAGTGCAGCTAGAATAAAGCAGGTAGAAGAAAGTGGAATGAGGAGACTTGTTGAGTCTTGTAGACTTCGTCCTTCTACCATGCCGCATGCTTCCTGACCTCGAACATCAGACTAGGAGTTCTTCAGCTTTTGGACTCTTGGACTTAACATCAGTGGTTTGCCAGGGGCTCTAGGGCATTTGGCCACAGACTGAAGGCTGCACTGTCGACTTCCCTACTTTTGAGGTTCTGGGACTTGGACTGGCTTCCTTGCCCCTCAGTTTGCAGATGGCCTATTGCTGGATTTCACCTTGTGATGATGTGAGTCAATTCCCCTAATAAACTCCCTTTCATCTATTCATCTATCCTATTAATTCTGTCCCATTAGAGAACCCTGGCTAATACACTTTGCTTCTAGAAAACCTCATCTAAGCCACCACCAGTATCTTCTAGTATTGACTTATCTGGCTGAAGTCTCACATCCATCAACAAATGGAAATGTTTCCAGTGTGGCTCAAGCTCTCAGTAGGAACTGTCAGTGCATCAGGCAGTGCTCCACAGGTCCAGTCAGTGCTGATGGCTTTTGGAAATAAGCTTGAAGCCAAAGTTTTGGCAGAAAACATGGCATTACCAGAGGGAGAGGATACAGCCCTGCTTGGAGCATCCTCAGTAAGGATGATAGGGCGTTCCAAAACCTACAGGCCAAGGGGACTTCTGTCCCTTGGAGAAGATGAGAGAGCACCGATCTTGTTCCCTGTGTGAAACACTTCTCTGATCTAGTCTGTGCACAGAAGTCAAACAGATCTCCCAAATGCTCTCCCCACCTCAAAAATATTTGAATGACATCAAGATTCGCATGACGCATGCTAGGCACGTGTAATCCTTTGTTCAGTGACTGAGTCAGGGCACACATCAATGCGACAGAGCAGTGAGAGACACATTCCTGTTGTCAGTCGCTCTCAAATCTCTAACCTCTCTGAGTTCCCACAGAGCTGAACACATGAGCCACACATGTTGTCAGCCACTTGCTGTCCCAAATGCTGTGTAACTCCTTGTGCGTATTCTCACACTGCCTCCTCAAGGGAACACAAGCCCTTCCTTGTTCATGAGACACACTTGGAGCCTCAGCATCATGCTTAGTACTGGGGTTACAAAGGATAGTTCTTGTCCCTTAGATACTCACATGGGACTCTGCACCTAATAGTTCCAGAAATACCCATTGAATTAAACTGACTGCACCTTGGAAGAGCTGAATGGAGGACGAAGTGGTCTTTGGCCGGGATGCTGAGGCTGCAAGATTTAGACAGGAGGGAAAAGGTATCTGGGGGAGGAGAGGCTTTCGCACTGATGGCGACAAACATGTAAATAAGAATAACCAACAATGTGATGAGGGCGGATGGGCAAATGCATGATATATGTAAAGGATGTTGAAGCAGGGAACCATTAATGCCCAGGGCATGGGGCCTTACTTTTTCTTCTCTCCCACTCCTATGCCTGCCTGGCACACAGTAAATGCTCAAAACTGCTTGAATTTTAGTGGATGTTAATTCCTTAAGCCTAGAATTCTCATATGTGAATTTTTGGAAACTAAAACATACCCATATCAATCTTTTGAAGCCAATACACACTTCTGAGCATCACATAATCTATCTCCCATGGCCAATTCACGGCACCACTATGACAGGAATTACCTGTTAAAAGTACTCAAACCTTTGTGGGAAAGGCCCAACAGAAACACAAACACCAAAAGTAGGCACAAACTGGGAGAGAAGACTGTGCATTTTACTTTTTGAAATGACCATTAACCCTGCTTCCCTGAGACTTGCTAAGAAGAAACGTGATATCCTCTCCAAGTGGCATTGTAGGCACAGCCACAGCATACGGACTGCCCTTCTCATGGCATTCAGCAACCCCCGGGGGGTTTCCAACAGCTAAGTCCCAGCCCTCTCAGTGTCTTCTCTGTGCCTGAGCCTGATTAGAGTCACCCCCTTTCTCTATACCTCCCAACCGGCTTCTCATGTTGCAGATTCAAGGCCAAATTCCTGGGCCTGGAATTCAAGACTCCAGGATTTGGTCTCCTCACGGCACCCTTTGGGTCAGCCTCCCCATCCATGCCCTTGCATGCCTTCCTTCTGTTTGCCAACCCTCCAGGTTCTCCCGTGCCTCTCCACCAAGGCTCCCTGCCAGCCTGGATGCTCCTTCTCACAGTCACCCTCAGCAGAACAGTAAGCCACCTCTTGTGTGAAGCTTTCCCTGACTCTCCTGATGATCAGAATGAATCGCTCCTTTTTCTGGGCCGTTTTAATTCTCTGTGCTTCAATTCCTTCAGCTAAAAAAAAAATGGGAATAATGATCCGTATTCTTTCACTTCAGAGTTCTTGATCTTAAAAAATTAAATAAATTAAAATGTGCGCGAAACTTAACGTTCTCATTATTTACTATGTTCAAAGAAGCCACATATTTGGTTGGCTCATATGACATGTTCGTTGCATAATAACAGCATGGTAGACACTGAAAATTATTTTTGGACTGTATTTCACATTTAGGCAACTACTTTTAATGGTTTAAATCAACCCAAATATTCTGAAAATATAGTTTAACTGATTATATTAAATCTGATCTTGCTAAAAAATTGCCGAATGGAGCATCAACACTGGAGCCAGTTATGTGGCAGCTAGCCTAACGAAATCAAAATAGCACTGACACTTTTCCTTCTCTTGGCGATAAAACAGTGGGCATTTTAGACATTTTCAGACGTTTTCCAAAGTATAGACATCTGTCGTTTATATTTCAAGTTTCTCCAAATATAGAATATAGTGTCATCCTTCCAGACTGGGTAGCAAAGATTACTCACCAAAAGACTACTTTCTTAACAAGATTCCATGAAGGCATCTGACAAGGTCTGTCTTGACATTTCTATACATACAATGGAGAAATATGGTTAGAAGATAATACCCGAAGTAGATTTATACCTGGGTGAATGATTATACCTATAAAATCAGTTTCAACATAACAGGAGCCCTCTGGTGGTAACTACAGATTTCCGTCTTATGTTAATCCATGATTTTCAAGATGTCAACAAAGTAGGTTGATCACAATTTTTAAAATGAAGCAATAGCAAAGACAGTGAATCCACTAATGACAGGGTCAAAATCTACCCAATGTCTACATTATAAAAACAGGCCAAATATAACAAGATAAGGCATTTTTAAAGTGATAAGTGTATATTTATATGTGTAGGTTCAGACAACTCTCATGAATAAAGATCTATGCTAAAGCCGTCCCAAGCACCACTGTTTCTAACAGCATGGCGACAACCTAAACATCCATCCGTAAGGGGACAGCTAAATAAATTAAGGGGATAGAGTATACTTTGTAGCAACGAAAAGAAAAGCTACAGTGGACTGAAATAATGATTGGAAGAATATACACGATCAATCTTGGGTGATAAAAGTAGTTAAGCACTGGGCGCAGTGGCTCACGCCTGTAATCCCAGCACTTTGGGAGGCTGAGGCAGGCGGATCACGAGGTCAGGAGATCGAGACCATCCTGGCTAACAGGGTGTAACCCCGTCTCTACTAAAAATGCAAAAAACTAGCCAGGCATGTTGGCGGGCGCCTGTAGTCCCAGCTACTTGGGAGGCTGAGGCAGGAGAATGGCGTGAACACGGGAGGTAGAGCTTGCAGTGAGCCGAGATGTGTCTCAAAAAAAAAAGAAAAAGAAAAAAGAAAGTAGTTTAAGCATTTTACACACAGACTGTTCCCATTTTTGTTTTGGTTTTGAAAGAATTCCATGTGTGTGTATGTTGATTTTCATACACACATTATGTAAGTGTTTGTACGTATAATAGCAACATCTGAGCCCTTGCTGTGTACCAGACACAATTCTACAGGTATATTATATTTATTAACTCAGTCTTTTCAGAGACACAGGTACAGATTCATATGTCTGTATTTTATTTAGGTACAGAAAGTAAGCAGTGGACCAACAATGTAAAAAGGTACTCTCATATCACACTGCCACATGGTTACTAGGGTGGAGAAGGTTTTTCTTATATATTTCTGTATAGTTCAAAGGTTTTTCAGAAGAATGTAATATTTCTTAAATTCAAAAAAGGAAATGTGGCTAAGATAGTAAATGTGAGAAAAACTGCACAATGTAAGTCAATGTATGATGAAATAATTAAATGGGATACGAGACACAGCTCTGCTACTTCCTAGGTAAATTACCTTGAACAATTTCCTTAACTTTTGAGTCTCAGTTTCCCAGTGTACTAGAGATAACCAAAACTATTTGCAAAGTAATATGGGTTAAATAAAGTAATGTATGACCATGTCAAGCCCATACTTCATGGTACACAGTTGGCCTACGTCCGCAAACACTGCTTTTAACAGAGAAACCACAAAAAATCACTCCAATCAATACAGGAAGACCACACGTGTCCTGAAGAGCACTCAAATGCAGAGGCTCAGAGAGGCCAGAAAGGAGGACATGGGAAACACAGGAGGAAGGGTTGAAAGAATCAGTGCAACTTGCCCTGGAAGTGATGTCTTAGGGGAAGATTAGCAGCTTAAGTGGTTACTAACATTAGTGAAAATGTTGACTTTTTCTGCTTGGCTGTGATGGACAGAATCAAAACCAAGGTATGAAAGTTATGGTTAAAGGGAAGGGGGATCAGATTTGAGTGTAAATATATAAACCTTGTAACAGTTATACAGCTGTTGAAAATGGTACCAAGTTGCCCAGTAATGGAACTGTTGTTCTTGCCAAGTCACAGCAAGCTTTACAACCTCTGTTTGCCCCATGAGAGAAAGTTCATGGAGAATGCACCAGGTGCGCTGCAGAGGAGATTCATGCTTGCAGAGGAAGGATAAAGTAGATTACTCCTGAAGTCTCCTGTAACTTTAAGATTTATACGATCTATGGCATTCAAAGGCACTCTGCAGTTCAAAAAGTCTATCAGTTTAGTAGCTACAGTCATCTTTCAGTGTCCAGGTGGACTGGTGCCAGGACCCCTGCAGATACCAAAATCTGAGGATGCTCAAGTCGCTTATATAAATTGGTATAGTATTTGCATAAAACATATATATTAATACATCCTCCTATATACTTTAAATCGTCTCTAGATTTCTTATAACATCTAAAACAATGCCAATGCTATGTAAATAGCTGTTATGCTTATTGATATACAGTATAAAATTCGTATTCTTTTTTGTTGTATTATTATTTTTCCCAAGTATTTGTGATCCTCAGTTTGTTAGATCTGCAGATGTAGAATCCGTGGACAGAGAGTTGTAGTATTGCTATTTTGACTAGTAAAACTATCTGGCTATTCTCATTTTTATAGATGAAGAAATAGTTCCCAAAGAAAGAAAATTTGCCTGTATAGAGTCACATAAACACCAGGCCAGAATAACAACTCTCCAATGCTTAAGGCAGTATATTCCAAACTTTTGCCAACTAGGAATTCACTTAATGGGCATATGGTAGACATGCAGAAAGATAATTTGTTACAAAATTAATAATTTTTACATGTTTATCATACATAGTTTTACATGTTTTAAAAAATATTGATAAAATATATTTTTAAATTAATTTTAAGTATTCTATATCAGCACAATCTTTCACTTGGGTTCAATGACATATTTAGCTTGAGTAATATTCTGGTTCCACATCTAAGCTAATTACTTAATAGATTTTCATTTACACCAATTAGAAAATCACAACTCATGTACTGTACAGACTTGTTGGTAACTGTTGCAGTGTTTTGTTCTAGTAAGGAGTATAGATATTCCCACCAAGGATGAACCCAGATATTATGGAAAAATTTACTAAAGGCCTGGCTTGGAATTTATTGGAAATCTGTTATCCTTTAAGGCTGGGAGATGCAACGTTTAAAATTAAGAGAAGTGGGAAACAGATTCTTCATTCATTTATTGCTTATATTTACCTCCGGTTTTGACATATGCCCAACATTTATGCTTTCTTGATGAAAATCACACATGCTAGTAAACAGATCTTAGTGATCCAGTCTCAGCGGTATTATCCAGTTTTAAAAAATTATATTTCTTATTTCTGTTATTGACCAGGAAGAGACAGATTCAGTCTGAAAAGAGAAAAGCCTATGCAATATGCCATCTGTCTAAGCCAACTGATACCATAGACATGGTCTTTACTCACATCAAGACCATGAAGAAATATTTTATTTCATACCTTAGTCCAAAAAGATCTCCTCAACAGCTAGCACAACTCAGTGGAGAAAAGTTGAGCTATTCACTTGCTGAGAATCTCTTTACACAGCCCAGGGGAAATACACATTCAGTGATGGAGCTTTCATCCTGCTCTTGGTGGAAGTAGTGGAGGGAGGATGAGCATTAGCAGACTGGCATCTTCCTTGCTGCCTATTCAGCTGGTGCCCTGTCATTAAGAATGTCTGGGAACCTTTTGTTCATTATCAGTGACTTCCAAATGAACAACTCAAAGAATCTCTCCTGAAGCAAAGGGTTTCAACGACAAAAATTAGAGAAAGTCACTGAACATTTCTCCCTCATGTGTTAGACATATTCTAAGGACTGATTCATATTCTACACAGTGAATTCAACAAGCTATAAAGCAAAATATTTATGCACGCACGACTGCTCTTCCACATTGCATACCCCTGATATTATGTCACACACAACAGCAGTATTTGATCAAGGACTTTGCCAAAAGCTTGTTCCTCTTTCCTTTTGAATATGTTTGTCATCAGTGTTGAGGTTGATGTTGCAAACTTCTCAGCAAACCTACTTTTGTTATGATGAATGTAACTATGAATGATGCCTCTGAGGTTTTGTTCTATATTCTGGGCCCTCAGTAACAAAATTCATCAATTTCACCCTGGAAAGCACTATTTTGTACTTGATCTGGGAAGACTCAACCGGTTTACTGGAGAGGCCACTGTACTGTGTCTGAAAATGACTCAAAAGCATTGGGGGGTTTATTCCACTATTTGACAAAGTTTCATAACAGAGAAAGCACTGGAGACCATGGACAAATAAATCACCTGCCAAGTAAAATTCAATTTTCAGACAGTCATTATGATACTTTCTATTTACAATTTTTCTTCTTCTGTGACTTAAGTAAAATTATCAACCTGGCAGATTAACTGGTCCCTAGACATTAAGATTCACATTTTATAATGACACTGGGTTTCCATTCACTATTTACACTTATGTTATTTTGAGCTGTAGTGTTTCTTATTTTTGTCACTCCTTTTATACTTCAAAGAACCACTTTGAAGTACTGATCCATTCTTGTGAACTGGATAAAGAAAACAACACAATAACGACCCAGAAATGCAAAGGTTAACAAAAGTAAACAAATAACAAACCCCAGTATGCTTACTATGTGCCATGCACTATTTGCAAGATTTTAATTATCTTAACTGATTTACTCTTCACAACAACCTTAGGAAGGAGGTAGTATTATCCCCCTTTATAGATAGAGAAACTGAGTTGTGACTTCACTTGCCCAACATCACAAAGTGCCAGAAACTGAGGCCAGGCTCTTCCCGTGCTCTAAACCCTCTCAAACGAGAAGAAAGCCTGCAGAGATCAGTGCCTGTTAGCTCCGTCAGGGGCCTCACTGCAATAACGTCATCCCAACCCCCTCACAGCTGGAATCTGCTTAGAGACGTCAACAGCTGGAGGCTCTCAAAGGACACACTCCCAAGTGATGGCTGCCATCCTGCGTCTTACGTCAAGGGGGAATCACACATTCCCCGGGCAGGCTGGTTCTGTGTTACATGACCTACCAAGTTACTCCCTTTATTTTCTTTTTTCTGTTGTTCTCTGTTTCTAATCAATAGATTAGAAATCAACAGACAGACATCTAGAAAACTCGCAAATATTTGGAAATCAAACAAGATACTTTAAGCCACGGATGAAAGGAGACATAAAAAGGAAATTAGAAATATATTTATTCAACTTCAATAGTTTTTGGGGAACGGGTGGTGTTTGGTCACATGGATAAGCTCTTTAGTGGTGATTTCTGAGATTGTGGTGCACCCATCACCTGGGCAGTGTATACTGTACCCAATGTGTAGTCTTTTATCCCTCATCCCCTCTCTCCCTTCTCCCCTGAATCCCCAAAGTGCTTTACATCCTTCATATGCATTTGGGTCCTCATAGCTTAGCTCCCACTTATAACTGAGAACATACTATAATTGGTTTTCCATTCCTGAGTTACTTCATTTAGAATAATGGTCTCCAGCTCCACCCAAGTTGCTGCAAATGTGTTTATTTTCTTCCTTCTTATGGCCAAGTAGTATTCCACGGTGTGTATATATATCACATTTTCTTTATCCACTCACTGATTGATGGGCATTGAGGCTGGTTCCACATTTTTGCAATTGCAAGTTGTGCTGCTCTAAACATGCATGTGCAAGTGTCTTTTTCATAGAATGACTCCTTTTTCTTTGGGTAGATACCCAGTAATGGGGTTGCTGGATCAAATGGCAGTTCTACTTTTAGTTCTTTTTGATTACATGTTACTTGTGACCTCCTATTTTACATGATGAGACTTTAACTTCCTCACACAGACTCTCCTCCCCCATGCTGCTAATATAAAATAATTTTGTATTCAATTGATAGTCACCGTTTTCATGGCTATGACTATGGTATATAATGTTCACAGGAGAGTCTGTAGTGCACTACGGGTGTATTTCCTTTCTTAATAACTCTGTTTCTTTTGGAATTGTAACTTTGTTCACGGTCTCCTGGTTTTCTACTTTCCTATTACTAATTCATCCCCAAACCTTCTGACACAACTATAAAATCCTCTGTGCAGAACCCATGAGGTGGCTCCTCGGTAGGTCCTCCTGTTCCCTGGATGCCTCGCACACAGCCATTCCTTCCATGGGCCTCTGCCTGCCTGGCGGCTGATTGCTAGGCCATGGTAAAGCTCTGTGCCTCTCACCATCCTGGGAATTCCCTTTGCTGCCTTCTTGTGCTGGATCTCATTTCCTGCATCACTTGTCTTCCTCTTTATTTTACTCCTTCATTTTAGTGGAGTGTATCCTTACAGCAGCTAAATAGTTTATTTTCGTCCTTACGGATCTAAAATATCTTAGCTCTACTCTTGTACTTGACTGTCTGGCTAAGCACAGAACCATACGCTGGAACTCATTTACTCATTTCCCCTCAAAAGTAGTGTGCAGCTTTATCACTGGGAATTCCAATGCTATTTGATCCTCGATCGTTTAAAATCAAACCTCATTTTCCCCTCTCTGGATATTTTTACTATTTACCCTTTATTCCTGGTGTTCTGAAATTTCACAATAAAGTGTCCTGGTGTGAGTCACTTAAAAAATTGTTAATGTAATTCCAACAGAATATACACTCCACAATCGCACAGGTTTTTGTCTGCTTCCTCCCAACTCCTGTGTCTCTAGTGCACTGGACACAGCCTGTCCTCTGGTAGGCCTTGGCAATACAGGTAGAATAAAAGGCAAAACACGCCTGTACTTGCTGCACCCTTTCTATTTGGAGGTGCATCAATTTCATGCATTACTTCTCTGTAACTTTCTGCCCACTACTACCTTTGTAACTCATATTAGTTGGGTGTCAGACTTCCTGAATTGATTCCAGAATTTCCCAAATATTCTTTTCCCCCCTCACTGTTCTACTTTCTGAGAGATTTTTTATTATTAAAAGTTGCTTTAATCTTTTGTTACTAAATTTTAGTTTTCAGGAGTTCTTTCTTGTAGGCCTAACAGTGGGTTATTGGGAGTCCCATTCATTTTACTGGAGGGAGCAGAATCTTCACACTTTGCTATCTGCAAGTCTTTTTCTCGCCATATGGTTGATTTCCTCAGAGAAGAATCCTCAAACTTCCCAGGAATGATACTGGTCCACTTTCCAGTGTTCCAGGAGCCAAGCAAGGGGAGACTGCCAAGATCTCACTACTCAGTACAGGGATTTTCACTTTGAAAAATCCCCATGAGTTCTTGCTTTCTCATTATTTTAAGGAAATATGTATGAAGATAATGCAGTGGAATACAGGGAAAAACAGACATGGTCATAATGTGTTATTATTCTTAGTGGCCCACTTTACAGAGAAGGCAACTGGGTCTAATCAGATGGGGGCAGGATCCAAATCCACGTATCCAGACTTCAGCCTCAAGCTCCTCCCCACAGCTACTCCACCGTGGGGACCCTCATCCATCCAAAGCTAGCATTCCACCTGAGCCTGAGTATCAGCATCTCGTTATCCCCTAGTCCCCTCTTGCAGAGCTACTCCATTTCCTCTTTACTGGCTTCTTAGGTTGGCATTCAAACATGGCCTATCTTAAAGATCCCCTCTTGCTCCTCATCTCCGTCTACTTACCACTACAGATGAACACAGCCAAACTCCTTGAAAAAGTAGTCTTCCTGTACTGTCTCCATTTCATCACCCCTCTCACTCATCAACTATCTAAAATGCGGCAATTCACCCCCATGAAACTATTCTTGCTAATATCACTAACAACTTGTCTATAATTCAGTTCACACTTTCACTTCTGGCATCATCCTTGTTGCCCCCTTTCCTTAAGCCCCACATCCGATCATTTACCCAGTTGGTCATTTCTACCTCCTACACATCTCTGGAGTTCATCCCCTTCTCTCCTGCTCCACTGTCATGCCCCCAATCATCTTGCCCCAGGATACCCTAACAGCCTCCCATCCTAACAGGTCTCCTGCCCTCCAGTCTTGCCCTCCACACTGCACGCGAGTGGCGGTCCTAAAACACAGATCTGATCGTGTCACACATCCCTGCTGAAACTACTTCTGTGTTGTCTCACTGCCCTTGAAACAACATTTCAAACGCAACACAGCTTATCAGGCCTTCATGATCTGGCCCAAATATCTTAATGAATAAGGGACTGGAAGTTCCCAGAGGGGTCAGTGACTTGTTGCCATTGTTGGCTCACCAGCAGGGGAGACTGAGTTTGAACCTGGGTCCTCATCTCCAAATCCTACTCTTTTCTGCTGATAGATTCTTTTATTGTCTACTTTATATTATCCATCCTCCTTGTCATTTCTATCAATACATGTAACTAAGAGTTGATCACTGATGAAGAAATGTAGACTCAGGGAACTTGCTGAAAGTCACACAACAGCCATGACTCCCCCTGAGTTCTGTGCTCTCATTGCTTCTCTATAGGACTTCCCAAATCACTGGTGCTTTGAGAGGTCAGGTCCCTCCACAAGTGCATGGGGGTTGGGGAAGGACCACGGGGCACTGAACTCAGAAGACCTGGGCTCTAGTCTAGTCTGTATGCATATCCACAAACGGGATAAACACGAGGCTTACTCTGTTTGCCACTCAGAGCTCTTATGGAAATCAAACAATAGAAACAGGAAAATACCTTATAAATATGTTGTAATTACTACTAATAAGGGCAGGTTTAAAAATAAAGGTCTAGAAGAGCATGCGTAACCAAATAGTGCATTACAACATACCTACTTACTCTAAAAAGTCAGTTGTCGTATGTTGGTAGGACTATCAAACTCAACTGAAAAGCAAGTCAAAGTTAGGAGATACTCTCTTGGGAAGTCCAGGAATTTTTAAAGCTGGTATTCTAAGATATCCTCTTTTTGAGGACTATTTCCCCATTTTCCATTCCAAAGAATGAACACATATTCATCTTTCTAGACTTTCTAGACTATTTAAAGCTCACAAAGGCAACTGTTTTGCACTTTTGAAACTGTAAAGAGCAAGACAGGCAATAAATATCATTTGTGGTTTAATAATTAATGTTTTTCATTATTTTAGCCCTTTTACAAAGATGAATTTATACTTTAAGATCTCCAGTTCACTAACACATAATTAGCATAAAAGGCCTCTCTGAAAATGTGATAACATTTAGAGTTAATTCATGCTTCTAATCAAACCCAATGAAATAAACATTTTCACCATTAACAATAAAGTATGTTTAATTTACTGCTTGAGTTGGTTTAATCACATCAAGGAAGTTTTCAGCTACCTTCCTACCTGTTACTCTTCTAATCTCTTTTATCTCTAGAAAAGCATTGTTTTTCTAGTTCACTGAACAAATCCTTTCATGTGAACCTTAAGATAACTTTAACCCACAAATTCTCCTGGTTAAACATCTCTGTCAAATATGTTCATGGGCCCAGAATCTGCCACTCACCTGGCTTTTAGATACAAGCTTTGTGTCTCTGTACAATTAGTTTCATGAACTATCTTAGTAATGAATTAATTTTACTCCGAATTCAGTGTCTGAAATTTAGAAAAAACCTTATCACAAATACAATCACAGTAAGTCTACACAACCTAGCAAGCCCTTCCGTCAAAAGTCAGGAAACCCAGCAAAAGTACTTAAGAGCACAGAGGGATAAGGGTTTTATTACGACAGCGGCAAAATCATTAGAGAGATGGATTAAGGACCCTAAGCATCTTCAACTACCACTGCTAGAACTGCCTCCTAAAAATATTTATGGCAAGAACCTAAAATACACCTAATAGATTTTTTGGATGTATTATGTACTAGAAGACTGAAATCAGCAGGAATTCTAATTAATGCAGTTAATATAAAACAGCAATTGACATCAAGTGTTGGGTAAAATGAGATTTTAAGAACTTTAATCTCTTCCCTTAAAGACAGTAAATGAAATTCCTCTGTAAAATATAGTATTTTAAAAGTCAACAGAACTGCAAGAGGCATATTAACTCAGCAGAGTTGGTTATTATTAATTATAACTGAGTACCTACCAACTTCTGCAGACAGAACTGACTGACAACAGGTTAAGTCAAAGTGACAGGCTTTTAAACAACTTAGGAGATTTTCAGATTCCAGATAATTTTCTATTCAAGAAAATTATTCTTAAGCAAAGATAAATAGAATTACATCAGGGCCTTAATATGCCCATTCAAAAAAGAATCATATAAAAGCAATATCATTTATCTTTTTTTAAAGACATATTGTCCATAATTCGAGGATGAATAAGATCTGAGTTAAAACAGTACATATGTGAAAGCTCAGGGTTGGGGGTAGGAGGAGTAGGGAGTGGGGAAATAAGAACTGATTGACTATTAGTTCTATCAACTGTAATGAATGGTGCCACAGTGCTACACAGAAAGACACAGATAACATGAAAAGAAGTATCTGGTCAGTCCACATGCTCTGACATGGTCAAGTCATGTCTGGAATAGTATGTCTAACTATGAACACGCAGTGTCTGAGGAACGGTTTGTACACACTAGGTATCAAATAGAGGGAAATAATCCGCAATTATGATGCTTGGGGATGGAGATCTACTTCAAATCATGTTGCCCAAGAAGCAGCTAGAGACTTCTTGGGAAGTCTCTAGAAAGGGAAGGAAGCTCAGTGGTGGAGGAAGGAAGAGGCCCAAAATACATGAAGCCACGTGGGAAAGGGAGATTCATCTGTGTTGCTTCAAAGAACAGAATATTAAACAATGGGGAGAAATTAACGGAAGAGAGAATTTAGTTCCGCCTAAGAAAGAAGGATCTAAAAATTAGAGTTGTCTGAGTACAATGGGATGCTGAACAAGTGAGTACTGAGTATTAAGCAGGGTCTGGATGCCTCTCTGCCATGGATTCTGTGAATTTTCCTAGCCCCTGCAGTGGAAAACAGACAGGCTAAATAAATAATTGATTTCTTAGGAATTAATTGAGGATTTTCATTTCTGGGGTGTTGTCTAAGTAGGCACTCTGACCAATTTTCATACTGAAAACTAAAAATGATGTATACAACATTAAAAACAGGTCAATAATAAATAGGACCTGGCTGGTGAGTAAGGAATATTAGAAGTCAAAGCTTAAGTGAGGACAGGAGTCTCCAGAGGCAAGGAGGGACATTTGCTAAAGGGGGACAGACTTTTCCTTTGATTTTCACAGTCTTGCGAAAGTGCTAGGAGCAGGGGGAAAAGTCCAGGGGCTGCCCAAGATGGAGCATCTAATAGGGCACCCCAAAGGACCACAGCCTCAGTATTTGGCAAGGAAACAATTAAAGTGACACCTCCAGAGTACAAAGAAAGTTGCCTGTCTCAAATCTTGGTACAAATAGAAGAGGGAGAGATCCATGCACCTTCAAGAATTCATAATCACAAGCCAGCCCTTCTATAAGTGTGTGGCCAGAAATACCTTGAGGTCCAAAAAAACCCCAAGTTGAAAGTTGACCAGGGAAGGGGAGGGTGGTGACTCTAGTCACCTGGGAAAAGCAAAGGCAGCTCCTCTCTGGAGGAACCTGCCCTTAACTCCTGTCTCAGAGAATTACCCCAGATAGGATTCCAAGAAATACGAACTCATAGTAAAAAATAAAAATACAAAAACCAATGCACCATGAGTAAAAGTCAGCAAAAACAACAGAGAATAGAATCAGAACTGTAAACGCTTTAGCTACTGAATTTATCAAAAACAGGACTGAGACTGAAGGCATGCATATGTATGCATCACACACACAAAACTCAAAGCCAGCTAGAAGTCTGGATATGCTGGAATCTCATTCATTCCCCAGAAGCATCTTAAGATCAGAGCTTTAGAGTTGCCGTAAAAGTTATTACATAAAGCATCGTTGAAACCCGAGAATAAAAGCTTCCTCCAGGTATTCATGACATGACAGCTTATCTCCATACAAAGAGATGTAGCTAGAATAATGCTATATGGGTACCAGTATATATATGCCTCTGAACATGTGCTTTAAATCAACTCCAAGTATGTTTACTTTGAAACATACTAGAGTAATTAAAAGTAGTTTAGAAATTAAAAAACAGAATTAAAAATTCTATTAGTTTCACAAGAGTTAACTTTAAAAAATCAAAACAAAAATTTTTTAAGTGACATATTTTTAAAGTGATAATTTTTTTAAAGTAATAGTGGGGAGGCAGGTGAAATCCCACTAGCACCGAAACAGAAACAAAAGAAAATGTCAAGGACCAACAGTTAAATTCTTTTCTGAATTTGATTCCTTGTAATTACATAGATAATGAAATTGAATAAAAAAGCACAGTAGAAATCTAACCCCACCATCTAGAAACAGATTATGCCTTTGCACCTAAATGTATGCAAAAATGCCCTTCTCTTCCCTGTCTTCCCCATGGTTTACAAGCAGGGATGAGCAACAAGAAAACTGGGCAGAGAGCCCTTCTGCAGGATAGACGCTTATGTATTAGAAATGGTATAAAGAAATGAAAACATCCATCTTCCATTCTTCTATAAATTGAAAGATACAGATTTGCCATAAATACCATGTTCTACAAACAAGTATTGCTTGTACCACTACAGCCCTGGATAGCCAGGCTTGGATTGCACAACTCTGGCAGGGCCAGTCCCTGCATACAGGTGACCACAGGAGCACTGGCAGTTTGAGGCGAGGGCAGTTAGGCCAGCAGTTCTAGCCCTGGCTCTAAAAGGTGACCTGAGCAACAAAGAAAGACGCCACCCCTTAGTGTAGAAAAAAAGATGAAAGCTCAAGATGTCACAGGAGTGAGCCAGAGTTCTGAGACTGAGTTTTGCAGTTTCCCTTTAAGAACAACGTACATTTTCAAAGATTTCTGTGAAAGTCCCCAAATATTTGGGGGACATATTTTGACACTGTAGTTATAATAATATTTTTTCTTTAGGTCTTTGTATTATTTACTTCTCTAGCAGGTAACATTTTATTCACCACCACATTAACTTTATTTTTTTTTTAGGTGGTTCTAGTCAAGGAATATTAACTATTAGGTTGGTGCAAAAGAAATTGTGGTTTTGCCATTAAAAGTAATTACCAAAACACAATTACTTTTGCACCAAGCTAATACTAAACTTTGAGGTAGAGATGATAGTTTTTTTCCTGATATACTTCCTAACTCTATTTCAGTTTTCTTAGATGTGAAACAAACATAACACCCTCAGAAAAGAAACTGAAGTAGTAGGAAGGAAAAGGCTTCCATGCTAAGCTCTTTCGGGAAGATCAAACTTCCTAGTCTCTGTTACCAGGTTTGGGCAATTCAAGCCCCTGCCAACACCCGCAACCAGCCCTCCATCCCCATGCTATGCACATGCTGAACCAGCTCCATGCTCCATTGCCTTCTTCACCTTCATTTCCAGTTTTCCTACAAATCAGCGCAAAAACATTCACAGGCCTCACCAGGTTTCACTTTTTAAATCTTTTTATTTCTTTAAAATACTTTAAGTTCTAGGGTACATGTACACAACATGCAGGTTTTTACACATGTATACATGTGCCATGTTGGTGTGCTGCACCCATCAACTCGTCATTTACATTAGGTATATCTCCTAATGCTATCCCTTGCCCTCCTCCCCCGACGACAGGCCCCAGTGTGTGATATTCCCCACCCTGTGTCCAAGTGTTCTTTGTTCAATTCCCACCTATGAGTGAGAACATGCGGTGTTTGGTTTTCCGTCCTTGCGATAGTTTGCTCAGAATGGTGGTTTCCAGCTTCACCCATGTCCCTACAAAGGACATGAACTCATCCTATTTTATGGCTGCAAAGTATTTCATGGTGTATATGTGCCACATTTTCTTAATCCAGTCTATCATTGATGGACATTTGGGTTGCTTCCAAGTCTTTGCTATTGTGAATAGTGCCACAATAAACATACAAGTGTATGTGTCCTTATAACAGCATGATTTATACTCCTTTGGGTATATACCCAATAATAGGATGGCTGGGTCAAATGGTATTTCTAGTTCTAGATCCTTGAGGAATCGCCACACTGTCTTCCACAATGGTTGAACTAGTTTACACTCCCACCAACAGTGTAAAAGTGTTCCTATTTCTCCACATCCTCTCCAGCACCTGTTGTTTCCTGATTTTTTAATGATTGTCATTCTAACTGGTGTGAGATGGTATTTCACTGAGGTTTAGGTTTCCATTTCTCTGATGGCCAGTAATGATGAGCATTTTTTCATGTGTCTGTTGGCTGCATAAATATCTTCTTTTGAGAAATGTCTGTTCATATCCTTTGCCCAC